>NC_092289.1:2501446-2588946 GCF_036320965.1 Panulirus ornatus | reverse complement strand
GCTGGCAGTGACACACCAGGCTAGCTGGGTTACTGCTGCTGGACGGCAGTGACACACCAGGCTAGCTGGGTTACTGCTGCTGGCTGGCAGTGACACACCAGGCTAGCTGGGTCACTGCTGCCGGCTGGCAGTGACACACCAGGCTAGCTGGGTCACTGCTGCCGGCTGGCAGTGACACACCAGGCTAGCTGGGTTACTGCTGCCGGCTGGCAGTGACACACCAGGCTAGCTGGGTCACTGCTGCCGGCTGGCAGACATACCAGGGTAGCTGGGTCACTGCTGCCGGCTGGCAGTGACACACCAGGGCTAGCTGGGTCACTGCTACTGGCTAGCAGTAACACACCAGGCTAGCTGGGTCACTGCTGCTGGCAGTGTCACACGTACCCACCACCCCAACACATCCGGCAGGTCAGCTGGGTCACTGCTGTGGGCAGCGAGTCGCTGATTCCCTCCTGAACAAAGGTTCAGTGAAGAAAGGCCTTGCAGTGACCCTTCCCGTCCGGCGGTGGGCGGGACCTGGCAGCGTCGCCCAGATCCGGTGATGGGCGGGACCTGGCAGTGCGCCAGGTCCTTCGACCAGGTCACTGCACCGGAACCTCAACACTTCCATGCCCTTCGGGGAGCCTCCTTGCCTCCTCCCCTCTACTGTCCCCATGACCCACGGATCCCTGCCTCCCTCCCTCCACACCAGCCCCCTCCCTCAACACGGATATGCGCCCCGGCTCCACGGAGGAACACGAAGTAGTCATGCAGTCCTCTCACACAAGAGGACCACCATCATCCCTATACATCCTAACGCCACTAGTAGAATCCAGGCCCCTTCTTCTGCTCTTGCAGACCCACCTACAATCCTCCGTCCCACCAGTGAGGTGATATGAATGACATGAGGCCACCTCACTCCCTCCAGGCCAGATCATGTCCACACCATCACATCATAAAAGGGGTGGCTAAAGACGCCTGGACTGGCACTAGGGTTCAGCTTCAGGGAAGCTATGGTGGCGCAGTGCTGGTGTTCGCATACTCAACCACCAAGCAAAGATGAGGATCAGTTTCGTAACCAACGTTGCATATGCATCGCTTGAACACGAAGGCATGATGACCCTTAAGCACTCATGAAGTAACCTTGGGTTCGATGGGACGACCCCCTGAACACGATGGTAACGCTAGAAAAAAAAAGGGGGGGCCAGGCCATTCCACTCATAGGGTCGTACCGTCGTGCTCAGGTCGTTAAAAAGGGCAGGCCATTGCACTCACAAAAGGGTCGTACCGTCGTGCTCAGGTCGTTAAAAAGGCTTGGCCATTACACTCAAAGGGTCGTACCGTCGTAAGCACTTTGTTAATTTCTCAGCGACTGTATACGAAGAACGAACACACACACACACACACACACACACACACACACACACATGGAGAGCATATCACTGTAGGGATTAAGAGCAAAGCCGAACACTGTATGAAGTAACCATCTGGCCACAACAGATGGTCCGACAGATGGTCTCTGATGATCAAAATAATACTCACACATTGGACGTTCAGAAAACACCAATCTGTTGGACCACATACCGCAAAGTTTGGCTCACTTCGAGCCCCCGGGAATGTGAGAGATGCCCCGGGAAACTTTCATACGGGTCCACACTTGAGTCTCGATCTCACTCAGGGAACGTTTGGCGTAAGAACACACTGGGATATCCCCATGACCATCCCAGTCACTCGATGACGCAACTGATGAACACAGGGCAAGCGACTCGACCATCGGACGCGACCCGCCAACATCGTCGTGTTGACAAGACGAAGAAGAAGAAGAAGAAAAAAAGGGTAAAAAAGCCACCACGACGTCACCCAAGGGGCTCACCAGGCACCGTGGCCGACCATGGGCAGCGGAGAAAGGAATCTATTCCAAGGCAGCGGACGCTGCTGGACACGCAGCAGAACCAGTTTGTTTCCGGCAGGAGTGGCGATGGTAGGGGAGGCAGGGATCCGGGAGGCCCAGGGTACGTCCCCCCTTACTCCAACCCTCAAGGGGGGGAGGGAGGGGAGGGGCTGGGGCTGGCTCCTGACGTCATCACCTGACAATGCTGGACCTTCCTTGTTGTAGTGGTTGTGGTTCACAACACACTACTTCACACCTTCCCTCCCAGCAACACGCTACAAGTTGGGTTATATCGTACACGTCTTCACCTACAGCAGCAGCCGACGTGGCCGTGGGCCGAGCACACCTCAAGCGATAGCAAGGTCAGGAGAACAGGATTTCACACAGACACACACCGCCAGTATCGAATGCAGGTCTTCAGGCGTTTGTGGAGCCAATTCTAGGAGGTAGGGAAGTCTGAGGACGAGGGAAAGACGAAAGGAAGGGACGAGGTTGTCATAGAGCGTCCGAGGAAAGGCGGTGGTGGTGATATCGCGACGGGCGCCAACAGCGAACGACGCATCCACTGCCACTGTTCGCACACAGAGAGGAACCTCTTCACCACCTCTGCTATACCCTGAAAACCAACTTCGTCAACCTCACACCTTGTTCCCTCAAAGACGAACCTCAACATGAAATCCTGGAACTCCGTAAGACTCGTATATTTCCCCCCCTACTTGACGCGTCTCTTAACCTCCCAGCTGTTGTGTGCGGACTCATAACCAGTCCTGGGAATGAAATAAATCACCCCTGGAACCACATTCCAAACATATTTCTTTTTTTATGCGAGCTGAGACGGTACGGACCCTCGCCTGAGCCAGGTACTCATTTTATCGCCCACCTCGTAAAGGTGGATGAACAGCTGGGTTGACTGTGGACCGACTGCCGCAGCCAGGATTCGAACCTACACGCTCGATCCTGGGCAGCCCGTGAATGAGTCACGGTCAAAGGACCCTGAGGGGATATCTGACCCGGAGTCTTACGTGGCTCTTGTAGCCAGACGGGTCATGTCCTAGGTGGCTCCTGGGCCAGGCCAAGACTCAAGACGTTTTCATCCGTCCTTGAGCACGACGGCACGACCCTTCAAACATGACAGTAAGACTCCAACAAAAACGACGGTAGGAGCCATAGATGCGATGGTCCGGCTTTTCCATATGACCCTTCAGGATCAGGTCAAGGGCCAGGTCATCGCACCCCAGGGCAGGGCCAAGCGTCGCGCTCATGGCTAAGCGCACCACTGTACACACACACACACACACACACACAGGGAGGAAGGCAACAGCAATGTCCTCACGAAGATAAACAAAGAAACTTCTACTGTCCACAGCTCCCCTGAAACCTATCGTCCCCTGGTCGTGCACAGCTCCCCTGGAACCTACCCTCCCCTGGTCGTGCACAGCTCCCCTGGAACCTACCGTCCCCTGGTCGTGCACAGCTCCCCTGGAACCTACCCTCCCCTGGTCGTGCACAGCTCCCCTGGAACCTACCCTCCCCATCAGCATCATTACGAGGTGTGCCAAATTCCAGGTCAGACTGCTCCCCAGCCCTAAGGCCCTCTGTATACCCTATGTATCTCCAGCTTCATCCTCATATGAGAAGAGAGATTCGAAAACTGCTAGCAAAAATGAATAGCTATGACTGATCAGAAGGCAAGCAAGTGTGGTACAGGGATGGCAAGGTGTTGCAGAGAGATGGCAAGGTGTTGCAGAGAGATGGCAAGGTGTTGCAGAGAGATGGCAAGGTGTTGTAGAGAGTTGAAAAGGTGTTGTAGAGAGATGGCAAGGCGTTGTACAGTGGCATGCTGGCGACCTCATTCTCTATGGGGTATGTACACACACACACACACAGCTGGGCTGGGTGTGTCCTCACAGAGCCAGGCTTCGTGGTGTACACTGACGATGGGCTGGACGATCAGATCAATCATCGCCATCATCACCATCATCATCAATAACGACCCATCAGTGTGAGACGTCTCGACCTTCCTGCACCTGGCTGTGTCGAGCACGGCGATCCGGGCGTCTTTAGGGAAGGGCTAGTGATCGTGGTGGTGGTAGTAGTAGTGGTAGCAGTGGTGGTAGTAGCAGTAGTAGTGGTGGTTATGATCGTAGAAGCTGAGGTGGAGTGGGTTGTTGGAGTTATGCTGGTAGCGATGGTGGTGGTTGTGGTGGTGTGAGGCTCTGGGTGATGGGGTAAGTGGCAGGCAGGCAGACGCGCCCCTCCGCCACTCACGCCCCTCCTGCTGCCGGAGGTCAAGAGCCGTCTTGTGCCGGGACTCGTGGCACGAAGGAGGAGGAGGAGGAGGAGGAGAAGGAAGAGGAGGAGGAGGAAGAGGAGGAGGAGGAGGAGGAGGGGGTGATGATGATGGGTGACCACAAGACCAGATAACGCCCCATGTCATCATCACCAAATACAACATGACGATATATATATATTTTTGTCTTCTGTATTGCTGGTGGCGTCGCCGCTGGAGAGAGAGAGAGAGAGAGAGAGAGAGAGAGAGAGAGAGAGAGAGAGAGAGAGAGAGAGAGAGAGAGAGAGAGACTGTCTCTCACCCCCCCCCCCCCCTTCATCTCTGGTAAAACAAGGATGGCGTCCAGCCAGCACAGGTCACGGGCGGGTGGTGACCCTGGCTGTGGGGAGGAGGAGGTCACTGACGGGGGGTCACACGGCACCAACACCTTCCTGGTGGGTGCAGGTGGTGACCTCCAGGTCACGGGGCCCTTATAAGATCACCCACAGGCACCACCTGCCCGTCACCACAACCACAGAGAAGTGTCATGCTTGTTACACCAGCTGTGTTACTCCACCGTCGTGTGGTCACATGATCTTCCGCACATCACCTCGTCACAGACCATCAGGTCTCTAGGTATATGGTCTTCCCGCGAACTATCCTGCAGATCACCTCGTCAATGACCATCAGGTCTCTAGATGTATGGCCTTCCCGCGTACTATCCTGCAGCAGATCACCTCGTCATAGACCATCAGGTCTCTAGGTATATGGCCTTCCCGCGTACTATCCTGCAGCAGATCACCTCGTCATAGACCATCAGGTCTCTAGGTGTATGGTCTTCCCGCGTACTATCCTGCAGATCACCTCGTCATAGACCATCAGGTCTACATATATGGCCTTCCCGCGTACTATCCAGCAGCAGACAAGCTCGTCAAAGACCATCAGGTCTCTAGATATGGTCTTCCCGCGTACTATCCTGCAGATCACCTCATCACAGACCATCAGGTCTCCTGATATGTGACCATCCAATATTCCCCTTGTATACAACGGCCTCAAGGAATAGCACGTCTGGTTGCCTGGTGGACTGGTTCGCCTGGGGTACCACACACACGCCTGGGTGACCCCCTCCTCCACCACACACACACACACACACACACACACACACAGTTGTCCCCTTCACCACACACTTATTCCCGCTCTAACACACACACACGGTCTAAGAACGTGCCTTGCTACACACTACTGTAGTAAAGAGCAGGTCTCATAATGTGTAATAATAATGATAATAATAATAGTGGTGGAATGTGCAATACGAGGCGTCTCGTGACGTGCTGAACACGTGCGTCTGGTGCAGGGCGAGTGGTGAGTGTGTGACAGACAGAGGGAGGGGGTGTGGTGTGGGGGTTTAAGTATGTGTGGTGGAGCGGGAATAAGTGTGTGGTGAAGGGGACAACTGTATGTGTGTGGTGGAGGGGTCAGGCGTCTCTGTGGTAGCATGACACCCACCACCACCACCACATCACCCAGATGTAAACACTCCACGACACACTTGTACCAGGAGAACACGTAACAAAGATACGTCTGTCGCAGGTGGTCATCCCCGGGAAATACGGATACGAAACATCCAACGCTGTCGCTGCACGGTGGAATAAACCCCGGGAATACTTATCTTCAGCAGAGCCCGTTCATATCCCTCCATGGGGCAATCAAACTCGGGGTTTAGTTAAACCACTATGTCCGGAGGGAGAGCCTCTCTATAGGGTAAAAAAAACTTGCGAATGTTTAGCGAAAGAAAACATCGAAGTCAAACACTTTTCTGAGAAGAAATTTCGCTGGGAACACCTTGCTTGCTTCGGGCGATCTGAGTCCAGCAGACGACCCTCTTGGTCAGACTCAACGTAAGGGAAAATTCAGCTCAAGAAAACATTATAATCTACGAACTGTGAAAACATTCTGGCCTGAGAGGGAGTCAGACACGCTCTGCTGGGGTACGACTCAAGGGTGTCAGTTTTCTCTTCTATTAAGACGTTTCTATGTTAGCTGGTGGACGTCCAAGCTAGGAGCTGTGTCAGGCGGTGAGAAGGGCCATGTTACCTCATGGTCGTCTGAGCAAGACGCTGTCGTAGTGCCCAAACTCATGGTCCGTGTGTACAGGGAACTTACCCCAAGAAGCCGGTGTACCACCACCTTCACACAACCCACAACCTGACGCCCCCCCTCACTAAACCCACACACCTCCACGACGAATGAACCAAACACCTTCCCCAGGAATAAACAGACACACAGACACAGACACAGAGGACAAACACATCCTACACAACACCCTTGACCTTTCCAAACACATAAATGTTTTATCTTCAACTCTGTCCGCAGTGGCGCGGGAGAAATTCACAACTGTATCCCCAAGTCCGAAGGACACACCGCCTGCGTTCTAGCTAAATACCTGTATCCCTCCTCCCTCGGTCACTAGTTCTAGCCTGAGGGGACCATACAAATTTCAATGAATACGACACAAGTTACAATGGCGGGTCTGCTTGGGGGGAGAGAGAGAGAGAGAGAGAGAGAGAGAGAGAGAGAGAGAGAGAGAGAGAGAGAGAGAGAGAGAGAGAGAGAGAGAGAGAGAGAATGTGTTCAGTATATCGACACATGTGCAGAAGGGTCACGACCATAAATGTATACTGTACATATATGGATATCAATGCTATATGTGGGAAGTTACAGAGGTGGACTGAGGATTTTAAGTGCTTAAAACACACACACACACACATATACAGGTGTGTGTGTGTGTGTGTGTGTGTGTGTGTATATATATATATATATATATATATATATATATATATATATATATATATATATATATATATATATATATATATATATATATATATTCTTTTTCTTTTAAACTATTTGCCATTTCCCGCGTTGGCGAGGTAGCGTTAAGAACAGAGGACTGGGCCTTTTTTGGAATATCCTCACCTGGCCCCCTCTGTTCCTTCTTTTGGAAAATTAAAAAAAAAACGAGAGGGGAGGATTTCCAGCCCCCCGCTCCCTCCCCTTTTAGTCGCCTTCTACGACACGCAGGGAATACGTGGGAAGTATTCTTAATCCCCTATCCCCAGGGATATATATATATATATATATATATATATATATATATATATATATATATATATATATATATATATATATATATATATATATATATATATAATGAGTGAAATGGGAGGCAATTTGGTTCATCTTAATATCAGACACCAGCTGTACTAACACATTAACTCTCAGCTCCACAAAACGATGACAAAGCATAATAAGCAATGCAAACCTTAATCACTTAACACAAGTGACTTAATTTGTGCAGGTGTGTGCGTCAGGCAACTCACGGGTGCCATGTGTGTGTGGGTCAGGAGCCTCACAGGTGTCAGGTGTGTAAGTGTCAGGAGCCTCACAGGTGTCAGGTGTGTGAGTGTCAGGAGCCTCACGTGTCAAGTGTGTGTGTTAGGAGCCTCACATGTGTCAGGTGTGTAAGTGTCAGGAGCCTCACGGGTGTCAGGTGTGTGAGTGTCAGGAGCCTCACAGGTGTCAGGAGCCTCACAGGTGTCAGGTGTGTGTGTCAGGAGCCTCACAGGTGTCAGGTGTGAGAGTGTCAGCAGCCTCACAGGTGTCAGGAGGAGGTAGGACGAGCAAGGGGCGTGGGTGGGCAGGAAGGTGGGGCGAGCCTTGCACATATATGGCTACAGTGGGCATGTAAGGGGCGTGGGGTGGGTAGGAAGGGGGGGTTAGGACACATCCTGCTAGAGGGAGGGAGGGAGGGACATCTACCTGGCTGGGTGCACGTGTAGGGGAGGTGGAGGAGACCAGTAACCCCCAACCCACACACACCTCCCCCACGATGAAGACCCCCTCTCTTTATCGAAGCTCACCATCACTCCTCTCTTCACTGGGGTCTTCCCTCTACGGGCACCTTCGGTGGGACTCACCTTCAGTGGCTGACGATCACGAGGTGGCCACCTCGATCTCCATCATGCTCACTCAGGTAACCCCGTCTGCTCCTTCGGCAGGATACAATACACCTTCATCGTGTGCCGTCTTCTGTCTTCGTTTTAACCCCTCTCTCTCTCTCTCTCTCTCTCTCTCTCTCTCTCTCTCTCTCTCTCTCTCTCTCTCTCTCTCTCTCTCTCCAAGGACCACAAACCCTGACACCCTCTTTAAGTTTCGTGAAGACGCCCCTGACCTGACCTGACCTGACCTGACCCCTCACGGACCAGGTCAGTGGCTGGGTGGCAGCGTCGAGGGGTGGTGTGTAGTGAAGATGAGGGCGTAATGAACATGACGGAGACAGTGACTGCACATCATTCGCTCGCGTGACTCGTAAAGTCGTGTCATATTCTCCAAAATACATCAGCCATGGGAAATATTTTTCCTATTCTTTATCTGAACCAAAAAAGTATTTTGACCCAGAAAATAAACCAAAAGACATTTCTTTTTACGCAAAAGACATTTTTGACGCAATTTTTTTTTTCATTTTCCAATAGGCGCAAAAGACATTTTTTTTTAAAAACTCTATTACGTATTCTGATGCAGTGTTCCCTCAGTATATACACAGCCAGTCATCCCACCACATCCCAAAAAATGTATATATCTCAGGTTCCTGATCGTCTGTGTGTGACGCCCTATTACTGCCGTAACCTTCTGTGACGCCCTATCACTGCCGTAACCTTCTGTGACGCCCTATCACTGCCGTAACCTATCTTACGTTACCAGTCGCTCGCGTGTGTTACGGCCGCGTGACGCGTGGGTTACGCGGTCCAGCGGCCGTGACACCTCCAACCCTGCGTGGCTCAATCAGACGTGCTGGACGACAGGTGTTCCAGGGAAGGCAGGTGTAAGACAAGACAGGTGTGTTTGGGAAGGCAGGTGTAAGACAAGACACGCGTGTTTGGGAAGGCATGTGTAAGACCTGGCACGTGTGTTTGGGAAGGCAGGTGTAAGACCTGGTACATGCGTTTGGGAAGGAAGGTGTACGGCAAGACACGTGTGTTTGGGAAGGTAGGTGTAAGACAAGACACGTGTGTTTGGGAAGGCATGTGTAAGACCTGGCACGTGTGTTTGGGAAGGCAGGTGTAAGACCTGGTACATGTGTTTGGGAAGGAAGGTGTACGGCAAGACACGTGTGTTTGGGAAGGCAGGTGTAAGACAAGACACGCGTGTTTGGGAAGGCATGTGTAAGACCTGGCACGTGTGTTTGGGAAGGCAGGTGTAAGACCTGGTACATGTGTTTGGGAAGGAAGGTGTACGGCAAGACACGTGTGTTTGGGAAGGTAGGTGTAAGACAAGACACGTGTGTTTGGGAAAGCAGGTGTAAGACCTGGCACGTGTGTTTGGGAAGGCGGGTGTGAGGCAAGGCACGTGTGTTGGTTAAGGCAGGTGTAAGATTCACCATGAGTCAGAGACAAGACACCTGTTGGCGAACTCAGCCGTGAGTCAACTCGTGAATACAACAAAGGAATCTCAAAAAGCGGCTGAATAAAGTTAGCACGAGCTAACAAAAGCATCTTCTTTCTCATCACTAACAAAAGACGTATTGATCGTCTTATACCAGATCGGTAGGAGTCAAAAAGCACACATCAGCAACGAAGAAGACTTGACAAAACCAACCGATAATTAGGGTTTCTTTACTATTCTCCACAGACATACTTGTGTCTAAAATCAAACCATTGTTAAACTGATGACACTGAGCGACTCGCTATACAGTAAACTCGGTCGTAAATCTACACAAAGTAGCGACTTTAAATGTAGGAGTGAGGCGCGCATCAACCAGGAAGGGGTCCCTCCTACAGGTGAAAACATACACACACACACCCTCATGCCTTCAGTCACGCCTACACACAAAAAAAGGCGGGCCGGGTCCACGAAGGCCTTCCTCCAACCATCTACATGGCCGACTGGTAGGCCCACTCTCTCTCTCTCTCTCTCTCTCTCTCTCTCTCTCTCTCTCTCTCTCTCTCTCTCTCTCTCTCGAGGAAATCTGCTGCAGGAAATACGTGCAGGGAGCCGCGCCTCCAAAGACGCGAAAGACAGGAACCGCTGTCCGCCCTCTTCCATTGCAACATCATGCACGGAGGAGGAGAACCTGCGTGATCAGGAGAGACGACGCCCTTGGTGCTGGTGTGGCCTGGATTGGACTGGGTATATAGATCTCCATGGGTGTCTGCAACACTCATGCACCTGACTGATGTAGGATCAATGACTTCACACACACACGATTCTCACCAAACATGACTAAGATACGTGTGAACATTTCATCCATGTCAAGTCTACTTGGGACACTAGAAAAGTATCATAACTTTGCCTATTGTAAATAAGCGGCATTTGTTATGCAGCTTCAAATAAGTGATCCAGCCATTGTTGTTCGACTGCAGTAGACTCCACTTACCATGTAAACTGCTGAATAAATCATTTAAAGTTGCCCAAATCAACCAATTTCTATGTAACCTTATAATGACTCCCAGTCATCGAAGCTCGCCCAGTCTCTGGGCCTATCGCGCATTCTGTTGTACCCTCTTTCGCGCCACCTCCCGCAGGACGGCCAGAAAGGCGAAATAAAACAGCAGCTCTTGTGGCGAACATCAAGAGCCACACAGCCAGTGATCGCCAGCGTCAGGGGAGACATGTATATAAATACACCACACATAAAGTTCTTGGTGTAGACTGCGTACATCACACAAGACGAGCAAAACATGTGGCTAGGTCAGTAACTTGCAAATGACCGACCCTGCTGGGAGTGGAGGGCCAGTTTTATGAAGACTTCAGCTCCACCACTTTTGGGCAGAGAGAAGGAAGAAAAGGAAGAGGAGGAGAAGGAGGAGGAAGAAGAGGAAAGGGGGGAGGAGGAGGAGGAGGAGAGAGGAAAGGGGGGAGGAGGAGGAGGAGGAGATGGGTGCAGAAAATCAGAGCAGGTCTCCGTCTCTCGCCATCCACGGTGGGCGTGGGAGTGGACGCTCTGTGGTCACCAGAGAAAGCAAAACAGACATAACCCAGCTTGGGACCCCGGTAACCCCATCCCTCAGGGACGGCGGACGCCTACCGCCCCAGCAGCGCCCCGCCCGCTCTTTCTTACACCATCCTGGGAACAATATAGCCCTCGCCCTGGCAGCCATACTGCACCTCACTGTTACAGCTGCCACGCTCAGCTACTCTCCCGTCGTCACACAGGCTGTGGCTGAGTTACCAATCCATCCACACACACACACACACACAGCCTCCCACCGTAACAACCCTTACGACACCTTCGGGAGAGCAGGGAGACTCATACGTCGGTTAGCATTTCGAGCTGGCAAGCACACGAAACACTTGAGGAATGTCGGACGCGAGAGCTGTACCCCCGAGGAGACGTCCGCGGCCATCAACTCCAGTCTCGCACCATTTGCCCCTGCGACTCAGGGTCAGAGAAGTTACACAAGTCAAACGCTTGACTCACCAACACGTTGTTCTGGGTCAGTTACGACCCACGGATCGCCTACAAATACGACACTCCCCGGCGACTCCTTCCGCTGACTATCCTAACAACGTCAAGGCCACAGTCAACAAGGGATACTTGGTCAGATCTTATCGGCCAATGCATGCCCGAGGGCGCGGGCGTGGTGGTTCCCCTCCTGCAGGCGGCCTACTTAACCAACCAGTAAAACACGTCGGCTTCCGGTGGCCTCCCGAGACCCCTCTCCCAGCCGGGTCTCCTTAACGATCAACCCGTCAGGTGGGTTGTGAGGGGGACCGACCCCGTCAGGTGGGTCCTGAGGCTCGGCCCCTTCCTCACACACACGACTTACTGCGACACACACACACACCACCGCCACCACTCCGCACTCGTGTTGTACGACCCTTCATGATCCAAGAGGCTGTCCCTGCTCTCTGTGGCGGATGCAGGATGGGAACGTGTGATCTGGTGAGGGAGAGAGAGAGAGAGAGGAAGAGAGAGAGGGCTGGGGAGAGTGGTAGGTGTGGGAGGAGCCACCAGTGGGAGCTTGTGTGTGTGGGAGGAACAGTGCGTCGTGAAGCCGGTGACTCATCCCCCCACGGATCAGAGAGGTCACGCAGGAGACGACCACGAACTCTCCCATACACACACTCTAGTGCCCAACACACTCTCCCTCACACACACACACACACACACTCTAGTGCCCAATACACTCCCACACACACTCTAGTGCCCAACACACTCTCCCGCACACACACACACTCTAGTGCCCAATACACTCCCACACACACTCCAGTGCCCAATACTGACCCATACACCCCCTTGTGTCCAATACACCCACTCATACACTCCCACACACACACACACTCTAGTGCCCAATACACTCCAACACACACCCCAGTGCCCAATACTGACCCATACACCCCCTTGTGTCCAATACACCCACTCAGACACTCCCACACACACTCTAGTGCTCAATACTCTCACTTATACACTCCCCCACACACTCTAGTGCCCAATGCCGACCCATACACCCCCTTGTGTCCAATACACTCACCTATGCACTCCCACTGAGACAAGAGGACTGTAAGGAGACAACAAACACCCCATCCTGCGTCCCTCACCCCATCAGCTCGCTCTCCCTCCCTCCCTCCTCTCACTGCATCTCATCTCGAGGCAAAAACTTCATCAAGGTCCATTCCCGTCATGGGAGACATCTCCCTCCCTCCCTTCCCTAACGAGATATCTCCCTCCCTCCCTCCCCTAACGAGACATCTCCCTCCCTCCCTCCCCTAACGAGACACCTCCCTTCCTCCCTCCCCTAACGAGATATCTCCCTCCCTCCCTCCCTTAACGAGAGACATCTCCCTCCCTCCCCCCTTCACGGGAGACATCTCCCTCCCTCCCTCCCCTCACGAGAGACATCACCCTCCCCCCCTCTTCACGGGAGACATTTCCCTCCTTTCTACCCCTAACGAGAGACATCTCCCTCCCTCCCCTCACGAGAGACATCTCCCTCCCTCCCCTCACTTCACAGTAAAGCAGGAGGGCATCCTACAATCTCCCACAGTGGCCGACGAGGGGGAGACACTGCATGTTGCCCCCATGAACCGAGACGAACATTAATCAAGTTCATAACTTTAATTTCTATCCTAATGAGCAAACATGGCCCACAGTATCCGGTCAAGGCTTGCGGAAATTGGCCTTGTGTGTGTGTGTGTGTGTGTATTCGGTGTAAGTGTAAAAACAGCAGGCGTGTATGCATACAATGTGCACTGCTGAAAGCCTAGAGCGCAAATTTGTGAGGATGACCACAAAACAAGTACACACACACACACACACACACACACACACACACACACACACACGAGGAGGTGGGGTCTCACAGGCGCTTCCTCGGCTGTACAAATAGATAATGACACACAAACACATTCTAAATCGTCAGCGACTGGCCACGAAGCTTCCACCATCTTTCAGAAGCCTCAGACACCACCGTCCTCAGCCAGCTAATGTCACACTCTAGTCGTCATCCTCTGATTGGTCGTCTGCCGCTCCGTGCCACCACTGGCTACCACACCTCCACACACACACACACACACACACCACAATGTATACATCACGAAATTCACCCGTCTCCCGGCCAACGAGAAGGCACGTCTCACGTCCAGGCCCTCTACATGTTCTGCTGCATGACTAAGTCACTCCCTCTCTGCATGACGAGTCATTCACTCCCCCAGCATGACCCGGCGCATGACCAGCATTCACTCCCCCAGCGTACCTCAAGAGGGACACCAGCCTCCAAATGACCCGTGGAGCCACGTAGCTAACTTACGTCCAATCGTAAAAGTCCCCCAGGAGGTCCCCAACGAAGTCCCCAGGAGTCCCCCGCTAGCTGGATATCTGGCTGGATTTACTAGGCCGCTGCCTGGAAACAAGTCTGGAAGGGAGAGGATGACTGGCTCCAAGTGCAGGGAGGTGAGTAGCGAAGCTACGTGGACACGAAAAGGACTCCGTGGGAGGGGGAGTAACACCTCCCTTCACCGCTTGGGAGACATACGAGGAGGAGGAGGAGATGGTAGAGGAAGTGGGGAGTGTTGCCATCAGGAGGCGGTCAGCCCTAAACGAGGCGTTCCAGTCATCCCCTCCACAGTTAATGTGGTACCATCATCGGCCTCCACTTGCGGTGGGGAACCCCGGGGGTCTCCCGGACGCACGCTGCTCACACCTCCTCCCCGTCAACCCACACACATACACACACGTCCGATACAACCAACACCACGTCAACACGGCAGACACCACCACAACACCGCCACCTGCCAAAATCACGACGTTAAATCACCCTCATAACAGCCATCCCCACACCGCCAGAGACCATTTCAGGCGCACGAGCGCAGCGGTCTTAGTGGCGGACCATCTGTTGCACCACACCGGCCATGGTGTCGGACCACCTCACCCCCCGCGCTCCCACCCTCGGAGCCACAGCCGCACCCTACGCCCCTGGTGGCCGGAATCAGCACCTGGACTTGCAAATGCAACGGCTGAGGCAGCGCTGTGGTGAGCGCTCCCACCCGCAGCGTCAGCCGCTACCAGCCAGAATAGCAAGACGACAACAGGACGCGAGACGCCGGATGTATACGTGCTCCCTGCGTCTTGGTGTGGCTCCCTGCGTCTTGGTGTGGCTCCCTGCGTCTTGGTGTGTCCCCTCCTTCATCCTCTCCCCTGGCAGGAGAACGACGACCCCACCGCACCCACAGCAAACAACATCCACCACACGGGTTACGAACGGCAGACGGATCCACGGCAAATCTAGGCTTCCAGTCGATAAATCATCACGAATTTCCATGAGATTAAGACAGGATGATCACTACAAAGAGGCGTATTTAAGTCCTCCTGGACCCCCACGGGCAGAACAAGCGGTCTTCCCACTCTCCATCCCGGTCGGTGAAGGCCAACCAGCCCTCCTGCTGGAGGGGAGAAACCCCCTCAGGAGTGTACAGTAGGAGGGAAGGACTCCTCTGGGAGACCCAGTCACAAGCTGGGTTCCACCCAGGCTGCCAGCGACGGCCTGAGGGGGAAGGGAACTAAACAGCCCATGACGCGAGGTTGCCTGAACACTGACCTACAAGCGGGTTACATGTAACTCGTCATCCGCTCTACTGCTGGAACACTTCGTGCGTAATCCACCAGGGTGAAGACACATCTCATGCGTCATCCACCAGGGTACACACACCTCATGCGTCATCCACCAAGGTGCAGAGACATCTCATGCGTCATCGAATAGGGTACACACACACATCTCATGCGTCATCCACCAAGGTGCAGAGACATCTCATGCGTCATCCAACAGGGTACACACACACATCTCATGCGTCATCCACCAAGGTGCAGAGACATCTCATGCGTCATCCAACAGGGTACACACACACACATCTCATGCGTCATCCACCAAGGTGCAGAGACATCTCATGCGTCATCCAACAGGGTACACACACACATCTCATGCGTCATCCACCAAGGTGCAGAGACATCTCAAGCGTCATCCACCAAGGTGCAGAGACATCTCATGCGTCATCCAACAGGGTACACACACACATCTCATGCGTCATCCACCAAGGTGCAGAGACATCTCATGCGTCATCCACCAAGGTGCAGAGACATCTCATGCGTCATCCACCAAACTTCCGAAACATCACCCTCCACCAAAAGCCAGAGACGATTCAAGCTACCTGCAGGATCCTGCTTGGAAAACGTAGCGCACGCATCACACGCCTCCCCAATAACTCGAAAGACACAAATTACTGCACAACAGGAGACGTAATCTGATACATCCTAGACGACGGAGGAATCAAGTGGTGTTCCGGGGAAAGAAAAAAAAATGTCCAGGGTTCGACCCCCAGGCCAGGCCGGAACAGACTAATTGTACGACACCCGTAGGATGCAACGAACTTGCTGCCATTGTGGACAACGACAAAGGAGGGCATGCTCGAACTGCTACTGCTGCTGGCGGTGGTGGTACGGGGGTCTGTCTGCCCCGGGGGCGGTCACACAGGTGAAGCCAAAGGCATTAGGCTGGTCGGGAGGGGCGCGCGCGCGTCCCCCTCCCCCCCGGCTGGTGAATGGGGGGGAAAAATCATGAGAGAGAGAGAGAGAGAGAGAGAGAGAGAGAGAGAGAGAGAGAGAGAGAGAGAGAGAGAGAGAGAGAGAGAGAGTGTGTGTGTGTGTGAGAGGTGGCGGTGGTCATGAGCCAGCAACTTCGAGGTCAGCATCTCCTGACATCATCATTATCATGTGACTCCCACAGCCCCATGCACCTCCCCCTGCCCCCACAGAACCATGCACCTCCTCTCCCTTGTCTCCTCCCACAGCACCATGCACCTCCCCAGTCTCCCCCACACCACCATGCACCTCCCCCTGTCTCCCTCCACAGCACCATGCACCTCCCCCTGTCTCCCCCCCACAGCACCATGCACCTGCCCATGTCTCTCCCCACAGCACCATGCACCTGACTCCTGCTTCACCCACCGTCTCCAATCAATCCCCCTCATTATTTAACCTCGTCAATCACACCGTTCTATCGCGGGTGTGTCCACCACATCTGGTTGTTTGGCCTTGCCCGTCGAGGCTTCGCCTGTGGTACATGCCTTCGAATCTCTATCCATGAGTATGTGTGAAAGCAGCCCTGAGGCATCTATCCACGTAAGGATGAGGACTGTTATAATCCACTTGTAACACAACATATCGACTGACCTCCTCCTGTATTCACCTGCCGACTTGCTGTAAAACAGTAAACCGTTTTACATTCAGTGTCACACGTCTAGATGAGGGCGGGGGTAAGGCCAGCTGCCGGTGGCCGTCAGTCTCGGAAGGTGAGGAGATGCATTCGCTCAGAAGGCCAGTGCGATGGCACGCAGCCTCGCCCTCCCTCCCTCCCACTCTCTGAAGTGCTCATATTTAGCGACACGTAAAGGAAGGAACTCTACACGGGTTTCTTGTACCAAGGAAGAAAATCCAATATAGTAATGACCTGATTCGTTATTTTCCAATCAAAGAATACGCGCAGGGAACGGATAATAACAATGGCCACGTACGCTGTTCTCGGACTGAGGTAACTGGTACGAATGACAACACACAAGGCTACTCAAGAGGCAAAAGACCCGCCACCCACCCACCGCACCCTCTGTGAGGACGGGGGTATCCTGCGTCAGGAGCTAACGCACCGACCCTTCCTCGCCCCCACGATGGTTCATCTCTCTCTCTCTCTCTCTCTCTCTCTCTCTCTCTCTCTCTCTCTCTCTCTCTCTCCTTCCAGTCCAGCACAGTCACGAGAGAGAAAAAAAGAGCTGAACAACTGAAGCCAGAATTACAGGATTACGAGACACTTCGCCGGGAACCCGGACGAGTCCAACCAGCGATCGTTTCCGTCCAGTTCTCGCCTTCGTGGACAGCGACCCCAAGAAGTATTTACTTAAACACTTTATAACATCAAATTCTCTCACTGTAGAGTTCGATACACCTACTTACGAGCTGCAGAACATGACAATCCCATCACCTACCCTGACTGCTTTACCTGTCATCCCTGTATTATAAACTAACACAGTTTGGAGAACTGTTCAGCTGTGTTAGGGGCTGCAACCTACCTTCTTAACAGCCTACAGCACGGGCCATTCGATCCCCCACCACAGCACCTGGTTACTGGGAGGTAAAAAAAAAAAAAGGCCTTCGTCAGGAAATTCTGGTCTGTATTCACACTGGCATCGCCTGAGGCAGGCGTTGACGATGAATATGAATACACAGAACAACAATATAAGACAGCAAGACGAGGTAATGGTGAGGGACACGAGGGTGTAGTCCCCCGGGTGTAGACAGAATACTGACGAGGGTGTAACGGGGCGGGACACAAGGCTACATCATGATAATTGAGGAGTTACAGGAGTCTCTTGGGTGCACGTGGGTTCCCAGGGGCGCTGGTGGGTGTCTCAGGGTGTTGGTGGGGGTTCCATGGGTCTGGTGGGTGCCCTTAGAGGGCAGGTGGGCGTTCCAGGGGGCAGGTGGGCGTTCCAGGGTGCAGGTGGGTGTTCCAAGGTGTCGGTGGGTGTTCCAGGGGGCAGGTGGGTGTTTCAGGGAGTTGGCGGGGGATACAGGGGTCTCATGAGTGTCTCAGGGTGTTGGTGGGCGTTCTAAGGTGTTGGTGGGTGATTCAGGGGGGCTGGTGGGTGTTCCAGGGTGTTGGTGGGGGATTCAGGGGGCAGGTGGGTGTTCCACGATGTTGGTGGGTATCCCCCAGGGTGGCGATGAGGGTGCAGCCACGAGCGTCAACACAACAACGGACCCGCAGCCATCACCAAGGAAATGCCGGGGGCCTTGCCTTCACCACACCACTTGATCCCCTTAACCCCCCCAGACCGCCACTGCCGTTCGTGAGTGCACCACTCTGTCTCTCAGGGGGAAACCTCGTCTCTCCGGGGGTGTCTTCCTGTAACAGCGGCAGGCAGGAGCACAGCACTGGAGGGAGGCGAGAGCCAGGGTGGAGACGATGACTACGGAGCGAGGCGCGGCGGGGCAGCGGAGGCCCAAGGGACACGGAGGTATGGAGTTTCCAAGGCCAAGCGGTAGGTAGGGGACAGGACTCCACCTTGGCACACCTCGAGACCCACTCGGGGAGGAGCCAGTTACGTCGCGGGAGACGGGAATGAGGGCGGCATTTTCACAGGGCCAGAACATGACCACAACATTACCACACCACGGCGGGAGAAAGACGGGACATTAACAGCCACTTCCAGAGATAGAAAACAGGACTCATTTCTCTAACAGCCTCAGGTGGGTGTGTATGGCTGGGAGACATTAACATGAGAACAGTTAGTCCCTCTAGGGAAGGAGGAGGAGAAGGAAGACGGGAACCATTTCCCAGAGCCTGGGGAGGGAGTGTGGTCTGGGGAGAGACGTATTCTCACGAAGGTCGCACATCTGCCCAATACAAAGACCGTGTGAGTTAACAAGATTCCAGGAACTCCTCCGTGCACTGCTAGGCTGCCTTCTTACCCCACGACACCACCTCCTCTGTACACACTCCATATCAATGCTGCCTCACCCCACCACCTCTGTACACACTCCACATCAATTCATCGTCCAATCGTGTAATCCTGGGGCCCTTTAGTACAAGGCTTCTCTCCAATCGGCGGGAATGTGCGAGACTCATGTCTAACGAGAATTTCCTCGTCGAAGCAGTTTTCCTTTTCCGTCCTTTGACCACGATACACAGCTCTGACGAAGGTGACTTCCCACTCACCGTGTCACCGCCAGCAGGCGAGTTCTGGGAACACTGGTCCATTACTTGATTACACGACGTAAGGACATAAATCTGCATCATTAACCTAAAGAGACAAGTGTTAAATGATCAACTATAACGGGTCATTCCCCCCCGCGAGAGAGAGAGAGAGAGAGAGAGAGAGAGAGAGAGAGAGAGAGAGAGAGAGAGAGAGAGAGAGAGAGAGAGACCGACGTACGAGCCTGGTCCACCGCTTCACCATTTCAGACGAACCATGAAACGTGGGAACGTGGGTGTAGCCAACAAACGCTGAAACTCTCTACTGAAACTCCCCAGCGCACGCAGGATTAACGTGCAATTCAGTCACCCACATCAAAATCCACTCGATATCTCACTGGCATCTCCCCACAACTGCACCAGTCGTGGACCTCAACTCTATACGCACACATCTGTCGGGAAAAGGAGCCGTTGGAGGCCGAAGACCAGGCCCCTAAGCTGGAGGTGTGGTGGCCCAGAGCCCAGAGGGCCCCACAATTACTTAGCCACACCTCCTCCCTACCCTCAACCCTCACCATGTCGTGTAGAGAACGCGGAAATGATGATCGAGTAACCATATATATAAACAAGAAATAATTCCTCGCGGCAACCTTTCGAGACCGACAGCGTAAAAGATTATCTCTTCGGCTGATAATACAGGCGGGGGTCTTGGTAGAAACGAATGAGTGATGATGATAGACACACACACATAAAGGTACACACAGAACCTGTCTCTGCGGCGTGGAGATGGCGGAAACACCATGGTCGTGGGGTGTCTGGACCGCTCCTCACTCTCTACCCCACAGACCTCTTGAAAAGGATGCCAGGCGAAGGAGACAGCGAACGACACTCCTCCTCCTCCTCCTCCTCCTTCGAGCCACATCCCTGAACGCTGTTCTTGTCTTAACCTCATAAATACCAACACGACTTTCCTGTTCCCGCATCGTCAGCGGGGGCGGCCTCGTCCGTAAATGTCACGGGGTAATTAACTTGCGACGCCGAGGGAAGGGCCGTCCCGAGGCCGGCATGTGAAAGCCAGTCATTCATAACCTGACGGAACCGAAAATTCACCTGTGCGAGCGAGACGTCTGGCCCGTACGACAACGAGGCGTCGCGCATCATCCCCTCGCGTCTGTTGGGTCTTCCAACTTTCTGTCCACAAGGGCTGCTGCCCCCTCTGCGCCGCCGTCTGACCACGCGTTGACACCGCTCCCCACCGGGACTTTCTCCGGGCTGGGCCTAAGACGGTAAAAGCGGGTTTCCAATTACGACTTCGGGGTAAACACCACCCGCCCGCAACCTACCTGGCCGCCTCCAGCACGGAACCTGTTCATCACTTGACATTAGCGAATGATATCGAGATGGACGACGACGGAGCGACGCTGCGGAAGGGCCTTTTTTAATGGCGCTTTCCTCCAGCGGCGACCCCGAACCACCCACCCGACCGTGACGAACATCACCGCCAAGATGCTGCTCAGTCGTCTGTAGCAGGCTGAGGAGACGACGACCAACATACCGCCGTACCGCACGACGACGAGAGACGCCGCCTCCCACCTTCGAGGACGACGTGTTTTGGGGCCGACCCAGAGACACACGCTGATGTTGCCCCGCCAGCATCGCCTGCCGCGGGTGAGGTTAAGGAACACTTACGAGCGGGATCCACATCAACTGCTGCAACCAGGCAGCAGTACTGTGTCGACGTGAGGACTCGCCTCGGCCGTGTTTGCAGTGATCTCGGTGACCTGGCTGTGTCCAGGCAGAACAGAACTGTCGTAGTGCAAGACACAGACACACATGACGACTCGCGCAACTTAACTCGCGGAGGAACCCCGATAAAACGGGTTAGGAAAGTGAACTCAAATTATCATATAATCTATATCATTTGTTTCAAAAACCGGCTCAATGAACCACTAAACCTTCCTTCATCTGCATTCTTTTTTTTTTAATTTCTAATCACCAAGACTTGCTTCCGGAACGCTAAAGTAAACAATATCAAACAGAATGGGACCCAGGAGGGACAAAGCCCTGTGGCACCTCACCCAGTGTAAGGGTAGGACACTTCACACACTCCGTGTTGGGGTGCACAGCAGCTCGCATTACCACCGTAAATAATCTAATGCCTCACATCATCACTACCGCCCGTGTCGCATCATCACCACACATCCCCCCACACACCCCAGTTGCCACGCCTCTCCTGCCGGAGCCACACACACACACCACCCCGGCCGGCACTCAGCCTCTCCAGTTGCAGGGGGCGGTACAGAAACAGCGGCTCTACTCTGCACTTAAAAGAGCTGACCCATTTATTACGACGATCTCGCACGGAGGGCGCCACAGGCCACAAGACCTATGGTCGCCATACCACACACACACACACACACACACACACGAACAATTTAGACAGTCGCGACGGAAATACGACAAAGGTCGAACAAGGGGACTGGACGTGAGATATTAGAGGGGGAAAAGAAAGACTTTCATGAGAGAGAGAGAGAGAGAGAGAGAGAGAGAGAGAGAGAGAGAGGGAGAGAGAGAGAGCACATCCCATCATCATTATCTCCCTAACAATGAACTCGACTGGCAGTCTGCGTGGGAACACACACACACACACACACACACACGCGTACGTTGAAACATAATCTAACCAGCCAATCATTACAACTTCGTCTGCAAACCAGCAGAGGAAGCACCGTGGGGGTCGTTATTAGACAAACTAATGCTAACATTAGAAAATGGAATACAACACAGAGACAAATAAAGGGCGCAAGAAAGTTGACGAAAACTCTCTCTCTCTCTCTCTCTCTCTCTCTCTCTCTCTCTCTCTCTCTCTCTCTCTCTCTGAGTCAGTGTGTTGTTTAAGCAAAAACCGCGGATTTCCGCCAGCCACTCAAACGTTCACTCCACCGACTCTACTCGCTGCTGAGAGAGAGAGAGAGAGAGAGAGAGAGAGAGAGAGAGAGAGAGAGAGAGAGAGAGAGAGAGAGAGAGAGAGAATGACTCCCTGTCCACCTTCTTCACTACGATCAACCTCCAACACAATGGAAAGCGACCAGATAAGAGATAGGGCATCGCGCTATCAACCGGATGGTTAAGGCGCCTTAGAAAGGCCACTCTGACCCGAGAGAGAGAGAGAGAGAGAGAGAGAGAGAGAGAGAGAGAGAGAGAGAGAGAGAGAGAGAGAGAGAGAGAGTTTTCTCCCTCCCAAATAGTGAAAGTTAGCTTTCCCTTTCCTCCCACGCTCCTGCATGTCCCATTCTGAACCCATGCGCCGCTATCTCGCTGCCATACACCATGTCTGAGTAAATATATATATATATATATATATATATATATATATATATATATATATATATATATATAAATATATATATATATATATATATATATATATATATATATATACATATATATATATATATATATATATATATATATATATATATATATATATATATATATATATATATTGGAAAGGATCACTATTTTGCGCGTGATCAAGATATTCCTATGAGTCCACGGGGAAAATGAAACACGAAAAGTTCCCTAGTGCACTTTCGTGTAATAATCACATCATCAGGGGAGACACAAGATGTTTTGGACAATCACATGTTTACCAAATGGCGTCCTAGCTTCGTCTCTTCGATGTATATCAAGTGACTGTTATATTTCTCTCTTGTGTCTCCCCTGATGATGTGATTATTACACGAAAGTGCACTTGGGAACTTTTCGTGTTTCATTTTCCCCGTGGACTCATAGGAATATATATATATATATATATATATATATATATATATATATATATATATATATATATATATATATATATATATATATATATCATCTGGGTCTCGTAGGACACGTCTCACTCAACTGTCAACGTTCGCAACTTGACGCAGGGGCAAGAACCCTCACATGACGTCGTATATGTTAGAAAAAACGACCCGGGCGCTACAAGAACGACGCAACACAAGTATCCAACACTATTCAAATGCTACAAGAACGACGCAACACAAGTATTCAACAGTAAGACACTGGAGGAAACACAAGCATTGACAATTACGATATACAACGATTTAAAAAAGCCGCCCACAACAGTATTCCCTCACCTAACAACAGCACTACAACACCCAGCAGCATCACCAACAACAGCACTACAACACCCAGCAACATCACCAACAGTACTACAACACCCAGCAACACCACCAACAACAGCACTACAACACCCAGCAACATCACCAACAACAGTACTACAACACCCAGCAACACTACCAACAACAGCAGAAACAATCACATGCACAACATGCCTAGCGAAAGCAGCATTAGCAAGTCTAGCAGCAACGATGCCCCAGAGCACGTCTGACAACAGAGCAACACAGACACACACACACATAAACACACACAAACACATACACACACAAACACACAACATAGACACAGACACAGACACAGACACACAGACAGACACACACACACACACACACACATAGACACGCACAACACACACAGACATACGACACAGACACATACACAATCACACACACACACATATACACACACTTTTTTCTACATAAACCTCAAAAAAAAAAAAAAAACATTTCTTTTCACTCACGAATCACCATCGGGAATGAGATGGTATGAGGAGAAAGGGAAGGGCGTACGTGGGGTAATGCGAGCCCAGGGGGTGGGTGGGTGAGGTTGTGTGTGTGTGTGTGTGTGTGTAGCCAGTGAGCCGGGGAGAAAGACGTCTGGCGTAGGGTAGAGAGCAGAGAGAAAACGACTGGCTGGTACTACCGGGCATTTTTGCATAGGAGAAAGTGAGGCAGGGGCAGTACACGCTTAGGAAAGTGAGGCAGGGGCAGTACACGCTTAGGAAAGTGAGGCAGGGGCAGTACACGCTTAGGAAGGTGAGGCAGGGGCAGTACACGCTTAGGAAAGTGAGGCAGGGGCAGTACACGCTTAGGAAAGTGAGGCAGGGGCAGTACACGCTTAGGAAAGTGAGGCAGGGGCAGTACACGCTTAGGAAAGTGAGGCAGGGGCAGTACACGCTTAGGAAAGTGAGGCAGGGGCAGTACACGCTTAGGAAAGTGAGGCAGGGGCAGTACACGATTAGGAAAGTGAAAGGGTGAGTAGGCTCCTGACTAGGCTATGGAAGGAGACGACTCCATCATAACCACTACTACAACCTATCAACCATGGATGACACACACACACACACACACACACACACACACACACACTAGGACACGAAGGAGAAAGTGGACATGAGGGAAAACACGTTTGGCAACACATATAAGTAAGAGACACTCAAGAACTCACACACACACACACAACACACAAACACACACACACATATGCATACATACATAAACACATACATACATAAATACATGAATACACACATACACTCAGTACATACCCAGCAAAACATGTCTTCTCTAATTCGTCTTCCTAAGAATCAAAGAGTAAACAGAGAAACACTGGTGCTTATAAATAAATAAATAAACACGTAAGAGAGGACACTACATATAAACAAAGTCTGTTTTCTTGCGTAAAAACCGTCTTCCATCTCCGGAAGGATTTGTCGATAACTGGTGCCACAAGCGTAACACAAACAGAAACCCTTCGGTCTCTGTCCATCAAATATGCTCACGTGGATGGCACAGGGTTCCACGTATCTGTAGAATAACCGTGTACACGCGTAGCCGAGAAACCGTGTGAAATATACGAGAAGGAAGATATGGAATCATAGTTATATTACTAAGTGATACACATACACAGATCATCACATACGAAATACACACACACAGCAAAAAAAGGCTACATATGAATACAGGTACTACATACATCACACATACATCACACTATATGTATCAAAGAAAACCTCGAAACCATCTGGAGTCAATGACCCGACGGACAGACGGACGTCAAGCGGCATTGAAATCCTCTCTGGCGATCTTGACAGCCACCAACATGACGGTGTCAAGGCAAGTTATGAGCGAGTTTTTGCCTTTTCTTTTCTTTTTTCCCTCCTTGGTGAGGAGTTCTGGTAGGCCAAGTGACCCGCGGCTGGCGTGTCCAAGGCAGGGTACAGGAGAACCACCGGGAGGAGGAGGAGGAGGAGGAGGCCCACCAGGTGAAAGTGTGGCGGTGGTGTTGACCGTGGCGGCCCCTGACCGAGTGCTCCCTTTCTGGGTAGTGTGAGGCTAGGGCGGCTGCGGGCGGCAGGGAGAGTCTCTCGCAGGGGATGACCCACACACCCAGCCACCTATGGGCGGGCCCCGGGCGGGCGGGGGACCTGAGGGGCGTCCAACCTGCCCAACTCATCCCACTGGTAGAAAGGGAACCACTTTCTTCCTTCCCTCTCCATTCATACCTCCTGGCCAGACGTGCTCTTGGCCCGTAGCGGAGACTGGTGGCATGGAGCCTCCCCCTCCCACCCAACACACACAGACACAGACACAGACACACACAGACACAGACACAGACACACAGACACACACACACACACACGGGAGAGCAACCACATCGCCACGAACGGGTGGTTTTTGTTCCCAGTTTCACAACGTGGTCAGGACGACCCCCGCGAGGCCAGGCCTCACTAGCCAGGCTCCACCAGGCAGCATCACCCGTCCATCTCACTAGCCAGGCTCCACCAGGCATCATCACTCGTCCACCTCACTAGCCAGGCTCCACCAGGCAGCATCACCCGTCCATCTCACTAGCCAGGCTCCACCAGGCATCATCACTCGTCCACCTCACTAGCCAGGCTCCACCAGGCAGCATCACCCGTCCACCTCACTAGCCAGGCTCCACCAGACAGCACCTGTCCACCTCACTAGCCAGGATCCACCAGTCCTCACCCGTCCACCTCAATACCTAGGATCCACCAGACAGCACCCGTCCATCGGTTCCATTATCATCTCTCCGAACTACCGTCTCATTCCGTCCATTCCAGCAACACTCAGTCCCAAGAGCCCCAAGACCCCTGTCTCGCCCCAGCCGAGAGAGAGAGAGAGAGAGAGAGAGAGAGAGAGAGAGAGAGAGAGAGAGAGAGAGAGAGAGAGCCTCCCTGCTGCTCCCAGCCCACAACAAGCACGATGCCGCCCAGGGCGAACGGTAAATGCTGCCCACCACACCTGCAGCGCCTGCGATGATCAACACTCCACTCCACCACACCTGCAGCGCCTCCGAACCAGCTCACACCTCGTCACCCGCACGTAAAACACGTCTTAAAAAAATAGAAACTAATCATCCACGTCTGTAGTCTCCAAAACACCTGAATTCAACCACACACGTGTTACGTCTACAGAACCTCTTCCCCAAGCAGCTACACTAACCCCCCCTTCCCTCCCATCTACAAAACCACTCACGTAGGCGGGAGGCCCCACACAGGATCTGCTCACCTCACGAGAAACTCCACAGCAGCGACCTACAGCTCCAAGTTTACAGCAGGAAATACAAGGGGGGTAAACCACACACCCGTATGTAAACCCACAGCAGGTAAACTATACAGTACAGTACCTTATGTAAGTAATCTTCAAAGGAAATCCAACACTACGTTCGGAAGGTGGGCGACCTCGGGGCCCATCTGTATAAGGCATCAGGTGCCCGACTGGCCTTGTGAAGTCACCAGGTGTGCCTGATTCAAGGCACAGTGACGTCAGCAGGCGCACACCTGTCCCACGGCACAGTGACGTCACCAGGCGTACACCTGGCCCAGGGCACAGTGACGTCACCAGGCGCACACCTGGCCCAGGGCTCAGTGACGTCATCAGGGACACCTGTACCAGGCCCTAGTAACCAAACACATTCAAACAACACACAACCAGTGCACTACAACCATCACCAGCGCACTCACAACCACCCTCACTACCATACCACACCACTCATCAGCCCTTGGCCATTAACCCTCGTTAACACCTGGAAAAGAAAGGGTTAAATTCACCCTACAAACTACGGGGTGGGTGGGTGGAGGGATCACCCCAGAGTATGGGGGGGCTGTGGCGTACACCTGGGGGTGTTGGGGGGTTAAAAAGTTCACACAAGACACCTTGCTGACCTTCCTGGAGATCCTCCTCGGGCGTGGGCGTGGGCGCGGGCGGCCTCCCCGAAGACTTGGAGGAGGAGGCGGAGGAGTAGGACGAGAAGGAGGAGGAGGTGGTGGAGGCCCTTGAGCTCAGGGAGGAAGCGTGAGACGTCCGACGAAGCATCCCCACCTCCGGCCCTGTCAGGGTAACACGACACACACACACAAGAACAAGGTCAGTACGCTTCATCACGCGGTCAGGGCGTCGGTGATGACGTCAGGGAGGGGGGGTGGTGGTCTGAGGTCAGGTCACAGATCATGAGTGGTCAGCCATTTACGTCAAATACCATGGCCTCGTCTCTTTCAAGACGTGGGGGGGAAAGAGGGACAGGTGTTGTCACCAGGTATTCATCCAATCATATCGTCACGTCGTGACCCCGAGGTCCCTTAGACGTGTCACTGGTCATGGGAGGTCAACAACCATTCGTCACGGGTCATCGAGTGTAAAAAAAATAAATTACCACGTGACATGAGGTCTAAGTAAGAGAGTCCGTACATAGAGAAATCAGGGTCAGCTCTGCCCTAACTGGGAGCTAATCAAAAGGTCAAAGCAGGAGCCGGTGAGAGTGAAAAGGGGTCGAGGCTGTAACATGTATGGACCCAAGATGGTTGCCGGGCGCCCCCGAAGCTCGCGGATGTATACACAATCTACCCCTTCAGCCGAGGGAGAAGAAAAGAAAGAAAACTTGGAATATGGGAGAGGAAAGAAAGAAAATGGGAGACTGAGTAAAGATGAGGAGGAGAAGGGGATGGAGAAGGGAACGGAAACGCAGATGGGAGAAAGCAATGGACAGGTGGGGCAAAATATGAATGAGGGTCAAGGTAGTGTGGCTGGAGGGGCTACTGGCGATGGGGACGGGCGCAGAGGTGGTCCAGAACTGGTGAGTTCAGTATCGCATGGGGGCAGGTATGGGGCCGGAGTGGAAATTATCATAACTAGAACAGCATGGGTGATGAAGAGCTAGGGCGCGACGGGACGACATGGGGAGGACCCGGGCGTGTACTGAACACCCGTCGTAAGGTTACGACCAGCCTTTCCGTGGGGTCACCTTGCGACAACCGTCGCATGGAAGATGTTAGTGAAATAAAGGTGGAGGAAATGAAGTGGCTGGAGGAACAGGCAGTCCTTAGGTCAGCTAAGGTCACCTGTGGTGTTATATCCAATGGCCCATCTTGAGACACTTGTCACCTGTGAATACATCACTCCTCTGGTGTGATCAGTCATGATATGTCACTACCTTTCACTACTGGCATGAGGTCACCTGAAAAATATACTGTCACTCGGGTCAGGTCAGGTCACGTTAGAGTCAGCCATGACACCTTTAACCTCTGACGAGAAATTCTGGCAAATGATCTCGTTAATATGAACCACAAAATCATCACAATAATTCTGACCACAGAGGTTATCGTGTCCTTAACCCACATCAGAAATACACACAATAACAAAATAATATAAATATATATATATATATACATATGTATATATATATATATATATATATATATATATATATATATATATATATATATATATATATATATATATATAATATCGACCACAAAGCCCTTCATGCAGCTGCTTGCATCTTTATCATCTGGTCGGGGACATGTCGATGAAGAAACATAATTACACCACAAATAAAAAAGCACCTAATTATCCCCATCTCTTACTAATCATTTCGAGATTACACATGCCGGAGGGAGACGTCACTATGAACGGTGAGGGAATAACGGGGGGAAAATTACGTCAAATAACGGTAGTTAACGTTCTCCACGTCACCTGGCTATATAATGCGAGGGTGGCAAGACCCTTCCTGCAACTCACGCCGGCCTTGGGAGGGGATCTGACGTCATAAGACGCCGCGGAATCCTCTCTCTCTCTCTCTCCCCAACCCTCACCACACCGGGCACCGCACCCACTCCCATCCTCACCCTCATACGGACAACGCCTCTTTCCTCACTTTGTCGTCACACAAACAAAAACGTGGCAGGATGACACGAGCCTGATACGAGCCATTCCTCGTCAGTAACATCAATGCACAATACTAAGCGTATGTAGAATTTCCCACAGCCACCGAGAAGCGTCATGAATTCAACGCCCAAGGAAGGCTATTTTGGAAATCCATCAGTTTGGTAGTGTATCAAAATTACATACAGCACCAAGGAAATACACAATGCATCATCGTGTGTTAATACAACTTTTCTCCTCTCGGCCAGGTCACAGCTGACCCCACATGACCCGGCAACCGCTGCACGTACACAACACCAACGTACAGTAGGAGGTCAAGAATACTACCTCTTCCTCAGCCGGATTTAAAGCGAACGTCCACATTGCACAACAGAGACAGGAGATTATGCCAACCGACTCGGTGTTTACATACAATTTTCCCCCCCGCAGGTGCACATTAAAATCATGACGACCCCAATGATAAGCAGGTCTGAGGAGGAGAAGGTTGAGACAGTGTATATGAAGAAGAGAATGGCATGATTCTCCGATTGTCAATGCGAGAGACAGGCGTGACTGGACCGATCCAAAACAAATACGTTTCCGTTGCCTAGTTGCGTAGCGTTCGCTACACCACCACGCCTACCTACCACCACGCCTTCGTATACTCCTGTGGACGCACCACGTCTTTAACTACTGCCTATAGTACACGCCCATGACACTATGGGAAGAATTCCACATCGAACACTCCGTGTCAGCGAGCGGTGTTGGGCGCTGTGTAGAACTTCATATAAACGCCACACTGGACGCTCGTGACACTCCACATACCTCAACATCATCGTGGTATTCCTCAAAGCTTCCAAATAAAGGCAGACACGATACATATTCATTACCCGCGCCCTTCACGACCCAAGGGTTCGAACCCCACACCAAAAGGCACCGACTACACCTCTGACCCATGGCGTTGCTTAAGCTTTCTCCAGGAAGGAGAATTAATTAAGCTTAATTCGTGAAATACCAAATAACCCTCTCCCTCTAATATAAGAAAAACAAAAAGAAAAATCTATCCCTTAAAGGTAAAACGAAATAGACAAGGAAGTGAATCATTCCCTCTGTAACCGTCAACAGAAGCCAGCACAGCACAAGGTAGATCCGGCGTTCTCCCAGACGCTACGCTACCACCGCGCTCCCTCCTCACCAACCTCACGAGATAGGCTGCTACCCGCGCTCCCTCCTCACCCACCACACGAGATAGGCTGTTACCTAAGTTTCCCCATACATCGATCAAGGTCAGAGCTATGCAAGTGTAAACACCGCTTACAAGATGGTACTTAACACTTTTTTCTTTCTTTCTTTTTACGCATCAGCCATCCTCCCACCCTCAGCTCCGTCCATTCCAGTCTGTTAAGCTGTGGGAACTGTGTCGTCTGCTGGTAACTCTTTCACGACCATACCACAGTTACCAAGATAATGACAGATGTATAATCTTCAAGGTGTAAAATACATTCCAACACTTAATTTCAAGAACATCCTGTGATTCACTAGCAGCACAAATCTATTAAATCTATTAAACCCATTATATCTGGCTGCCGATGTGCAATGCCTGATATGCTCCTAATTTAGTATTTCCTGCGCCATAAATTGGGGGAGTGTTGTTTTACCTCTGGCTTTTATCGTACAAAAGGCATCGACAACACCCTAAATAGAAAGAATTACTTACATATTAATCTACTCGGGCTCCACTCAATAAGATCCACCATTACAAATGTGCATCGTCTAACTTCTAGATAAAATGGTCTATTACTTCAAATACCTCGACCACACTGCCTCTGGTAACTTTAGGGAACACACGGCGTTGTCAGCCGTGCTTACCTTTCCCACAGAGCGAGTGATGGGCCCAGGGAGAAAGCTCACTCTGCCAGGATTCTGCCATTATCTTTCGACAAGACAATGCCGCTGCTACGGGCAGAGGATCACGCCGCGCCTCGCCCTCCCCCACACAACTGCCACAGCTCAAGCATGGCGCCATAGCTACATTTTAGCGATTTTTAACCTTGCAATATTTTTCCTTTTTTCATAAGTTACATACCTTGCAATATTTTCATTTTTTTTGTTACATACCGATACTGTCATTTTTACAAGCACCATGGAAGAAATACATTCCACGAAAGATTAAATAGAATCTAACACGCAACAGTACCGGAAACAAGGAGGACTAAGTACTCACCCAAGATTAAAAGTCGAGAAAAGAAATGACAGGGCATAGGTCAACTCCCCCACGTTACGACAGATAGGAAAACCACGACAGATAAGAGCCACACATGCTGCTTCACTTGGCTTGTTGTGTTAACACGAAAGCACGGCAGCAGCAGTGGGAATGTTAACATCCTGTACTACGCTTATTTTGGTTTTCAAGTCTGATTTTCAAGCTTAGTTCGACATTCAAGTCTGATTTTCAAGCTTAGTTCGACATTCAAGTCTGATTTTCAAGCTTAGTTCGACATTCAAGTCTGATTTTCAAGCTTAGTTCGACATTCAAGTCTGATTTTCAAGCTCAGTTCGACATTCAAGTCTGATTTTCAAGCTTAGTTCGACATTCAAGTCTGATTTTTTTTCCAGTACTAAGCTTACTCTAACATTCAAGTCTGATTTTCCAGTACTAGGCTTATTTTGACATTCAAGTCGGATTTTCAGGCGTATTTTGACAATCAACTTTGACTTTCATCATTAAAAAAAAAGTGCACACACCACCATAGGGAATTCGAATCTATGCCAGCTAAGACACCGAACAATCAGCCGTGTTTTGTTAAGGTTTTGGAAACAATCGTACGTAAGTCGTGTCTTTTGTTCGTGGCCGCGAGACAATAAGCGAGCGGGGAGGTCGCCATGACCAACAAACAACATCCTGACTAAACTTTAAGGTTCAACCCTCCGCCTAGTGACTTAACCTAACCCCACATAGAGAATACAACCCCATATGACCAGGGAGAAGCCTCTAGTGTTTATAACGACCTGTGGAGGTGGAGGTGAGGTACACAGACTGAGATAAGTGTCCAGGGAGGACGACTTTGCCTGCGTTTCCCCTCCGCTCCTCCCTCCCCCACACTACCGCTGACGGACCGGAGCTCTCCAGAAACTAGAACGACACCACAATAACCCCGTCGCCCTCCCAGCCTTGGCTTCCCAGGCGCCGCCACTTCCCCTCCCTCTCAAAATGCCACGCGAAATGTGAAGGAAATAAGATTTTTTTTTTCTTTGTGTTACTCCAGTAATTTCAACACGTTACACCAGCACTGACTGGCACATACTAAAATTCACTGCTATCCTGACCGATCCTAGGACGAAATACCTCCGTCACTGTCCTCTTACAGCACTACTGAACATCACTGCTTCTGTCACTGCAAAATATCAGCCTGAGGCCCAGCCGGCCTTCACCTGCCCTGAGGCAGGCCCTCCATGCAAAAATAAGGCTAATTGGAGAAAATTTTCCTTTGTGTGGACAGACGATCGAGTTATTTCCTCCCTTGTTGATACAATACAGTGAAAGTCGTTAAGTGGGGGGTGGGGGGGGTATGTCCCCCTCCCACGGAAACCCAACATTTATCCGCCACACAGTTTCCGTGACAACTGCACTGTACGGGCAATTATGGCAGTGAAAATACGCACGGCATAAACATAACTGAAATACAATAAATAAATAAATAAATAAATAAATAAATAAATAAATCATCTTGAATTATCGAGATCAACTCTGTTTGTTGAGACCATATGATCTTTTCCTTCTTTTTAAAACGTTGCCATTATGTATATATACAACGGCGTTACCGGACTCTGCCTGCAAGTAAGATCTCATTCCATCATCAGAGGAAAAAAAAAAGGAATACTGTCTTCACGAGGAATTTCTCACACCGAAGGAGTCCATCTTTTCCCTTGCTCCTGCGTGGAGTGTAGCCTTGAAGCTACAGGAGCCCCATGGAAAGGGTTCTGGGGGGTTGCATAACACTTACCCTTCCTTCGACAGGTAACCTCGCTACACGCCAACAGGTCATCTGTTACCTGTCTGTTCTCACTGTGTATGTATTCATACCGACCGCACATGGCCTCACCCCAGTTCTCCTGCCTACATGAAGCGCTGGTCTGCCACCCTTCATAACAGCAATCAGTATTCCGATGAGTTACGAATATACCAAGAAAAATGTCTCTTAATTGACACCTGAAACTGGAAACCCTGTCGGAGGGCCGACCAAACATCCTATTTCTTACGTCTGGCGAAGCATGTTCAAGTCACCTCGCCCATGCTTTCGGGACGTTAGACTTCACGACACAGCTTTGAGGCACAAGATTATGAGGTCGTTAGCAGGTCTTCGGAGGCGCGTGAGGTCAATCAGGGGTCACGCCACACTTCGAAATGTGACCCCCTTAAACCTTGCAAGCCTCGTCATCATAATCACCCTCCCCCCCAGTCGCTTGGTAAGAAGATTGTGTGTGAGCCTTCTTACAGCGGCAACTCAGTGTGGTCTATGACCTCCTCACCGTCAGACAGAGGGAGAAGCTGTCTTCCCCACTGGGTCTCGTGGTCGCCATCAAAACATAAACATCAGTTTCCACGAAGTGGTGAGAGGGAGGGAGGAGGGACGAACGGCTCCACCTGGCGTCTCCTCCGAACCTTCTCAATTCTCTTTTAATGATGGAGGCTCCAGTCACGGACAAAATTCCACATCATGACCGGGTCTTAATTGAAATATAAAGATTTTGATGAAGCGCAAGAATAAAAGACGAAGAAAAGTATCTAAGAACAATGAACCAAGTGAGGAACCTGTCTTTTAAATTCGTGCCAGGTCACAGTTACTGGGAGAGACATCATACGGTGGTGGAGGGTTCCAAAGCTTCGAGGTGTAGGGAAAGAAACAGTTATCAAATCGGACCATCCTTGAGTTGCCGACGACCACACAATAGGAGTCATGTGACGGAGCAGCAGCTTGCCGAGTACTGCGCGGCCTAGCTAGTGGTAGGGGGCACACAAGCAGCCAGCTCTCGGGAGCAAAAACCAAATTAATATCTATAGAAAAGGGAAAGTGACCGACTTTGCCGCTCACGGCAAGGGGGCTCGAAACTAGAATTCCGTCTTTAATATCTAGATGACTTGAACCACTGTCAATCTGGTCAATCAGGCTGTTCGGTGTAGGTCACATTAACTCGTTTGTTCGTGGGGGTATAGCTCTGGCAGCCACTGGCAGCAGGTGCCCCATACCGACTGTGCGTCGGAGTCTGTGGCGCAAGGGGGGTAGGAGCGTCAGCAGGCCTCGCTGATCGTGATGTGTGTGCACGGTGGCGGCGAGGGAGCGGCCGAGGAGGTCGTGAAGGAATGGTTGAGGTAGGGCTGGTGGGCGGTAGGAGATGGGAGGGAGAGGCTAACAGACGGATGGGAGATGGGTGGGGAGCGGCTCGTGAGATGGTAAGCGGGGAGGAGGGGTTGATAAGGTGATGAGTGGCGGGGTCGCATGATACATGGGGTTGAGGTATAGTGAGGAGCTGGTCGTCTGTGGGGTGAGGATGAAGAGAAGGTGGTCTGTGAGGAGTGGCTGGAGAGAGAGTGGCTGTGGGGAGCGCATCACGGCAAGGCGACGGTGGAAGTAACCGCAGGAGAGTCCACCATGCACGCGACTTATACCCAGCATGCGCATGGCCTTCATCCACTCACTCAGCGGGTCGTCTATGACCCCCTTAATGTCTTGTCTTCCTCCCAGCGTGTGTCCCCGTCTGTGTGCGTTGCATAACGGTGTGCCACGCCTCTTGCCGCCGCACACCAGGAAGATCTATGCAGCCCTCACCTACCCACTGTGGCACAACCTGGGGCCAGTGGTTTACGTTACGAGGCATCACCACACACACCAGACCTGGTGTGTGTGTGTGTGTGTGGTGCTGGGGGAGAGGCTGGGCCGGTGTCCTGCCGATACACGAAGGGGGAAGCTACCACACCCCATGTCTGAGACACAGCCACGTAAACAGGGGTAATGGTGTAAAGGTAAGCTGAAGCGAGGCAGAGGGAGGGTGAACAGGGTGTGTGGGAAGGACAGCAGGGAGAGTGAGGAAGAGAGAGGGAGAAAGTTGACATGGGTGATGCAATCTGTTCTCTGAGTCATCCTGAATAAAATCACTTCGATTAAAACATCCAAAAATTTGCTAAACACGTTCATAAACAATTGGTTTTTTTTTCTGGCACTCGTCCCGCCCAACTCACACCCTCGCTAGGGCTAACCTGTACGACGAAACATAACACGTTCTCTTTCACAGGAAACATTGTCCATACACACTGGTAGACGGTGCTCCCCTAATTCTCACTAACCCCTTGCCAAACAAAAACCCAACGTTTAGTCTCGCGTCATCAACACTCCACAGCTCCGACGTCCAACCCTCCAAACAAAGGAGAACCAACTTGCCTCAAGCTGGGTGTCTATTGTCCTCTATAATAATCCTCACTTCTTGCATGTCCAAGTGAGGTTCAGCCCACTGTGCACAACTGTGTACACTCACGCACGACGCGCTAACCTATATATATATATAAAGTCTGTCTTGATGACACTATTCTAGACCCACATACACGACTCATCATTTCACCCTCTGTTCTCCCCTCCATCATCTGTGTATCTCTCACAGCAAGTCTTCCCCCCTCCTCCCCACATGTAACTCGCAGGTCTGACAAACGTAGCGAATACAAACAGCTGCCACTTCGTCACTCGCAGGGCAAAGCTTGGCTCGTACCAGAGGCCAGGCCGTCAGTGCATTACGGTTCATCAGAACCCTTCTCTCTCACTTTACTACACTTAATGTTGTTACTTTAACTATCGGGGTCTCGAAGCCTTGCCAAAGCACCTAAACCCACATCCCACCACCTCGAGCACCCAGCCCCGGCCATGGTCGACGAGGCGGTGGGTTCTGGCGACCTCGTCAGGCCAGACCGGGTGTTCTCCATCAGGAACCCACCACCCCCTTGCATCAAAACCCACCGAGAGGGGGTGAGCGACCTGACCGGAAGGAGCTGGAGGGTGCAGAGAGGGATGGAGGGAGAGCCAGACACCGATGCCCAGGGTACTATGGGGTGAGGAGTACCCTTGCAGTGGTGAGGGGAGACGGGGATAAAGAGAGCCACAGTTTGCCTAGCCGCGCTCCACTCCACCACGCCACTCAAGATGCATTAATGGATCGCCTCTTCATCGCTCGCTAACAACCGTACGAGAACTCATCACAACCAATCAATCCCCTCCATTACAACCACTGTCCATTACGTCTACTCTCTCTCTCTCTCTCTCTCTCTCTCTCTCTCTCTCTCTCTCTCTCTCTCCTTCACCCGCACATAAAGAGTATATCAAACTCCGAGTTCACACTTGAGGCCGCGGAAAACACCCTTACACTCGGACCACCACTGCCTTCAACACAACAAGCCAAACGGCAAAGTCCTAACCAAACCCTCAAACTGAGAATCATTCATCAACTCGTCACACAAAGTACCATCAAGGCCTAGACACTCGACTACAAGAGAAAAAACAAAAGGGCAACAGCGAGAGGAGGCTTAGACTCCATGAACCCCACAGTCACGAAGTCCTGCAAGGGGTGGAAACCTTCTGTAATGTAAACCGCGTCATCTGTGAATTTAACGACATCTCGGTGGTATGGATGGAAGACTCGAGTGAACAGCGATGCTTCACAAGGATTACTACCACTGGGGTAAAGAAGTTTCGTATCATATCGAGTTACCACCTCGAGGCAGCTGGTGTGGGCTGGTCGAGGGTCAGAGTGTAAACGCCTCTCTAACCTTTGTGTTCAGGGGCACACACACACACACACACACACACACACAGCAGCAAGTACTTGAGTGATGCATGACAACTGTCAAGGTTAGGAGGTTGAGGGGGGTAGGGCGGGCTGGGGATAGAGGATAGATAGTAGACTAGAGATGGTGGACAGACTAGAAAAACGAGGGGACAGGACAGAAGGGAACAGGGAATAGTAGAAGACAGCGGCTGAAACAGACGGAGGATAGGAAAAATGTTGAGGATAGGAAAGGCAAGACCTGGGAATAGAAGGGACGTTGGGGAAATGGGGTCTGAGGGCAGGCTAGGGGACGAGGATAGGGGATGGCAGAGCGGGACGGAGTCTGGGGTCACGTGGCAGGCGGTCTGACCAAACACTCTCATTGTCTTCAATAGAACTCGTCTGACAACACTGGCTTTCACTGGGCACCCGCAGGTGTGTGTGTGTGTGTGTGTGTGTGTGTGTGTGTTCCATATGCAAGTGAGAACGACAATGACGTCACCAGACAACAGCTGAGTACGACGAGAAAACAGAGAACTCTATCTCAACAACCTCACAACAACAACACTGAGACACACAACTCACAACACACACGAACACTTAACCCTTAAGAAAGTCACACACACAAACACACACACACACACACACACACACACAACCCGCATTTCACAACCTTAATCCTCTTCAATGACACATGTAACCTCCAGCACTGTGGCACACTTTACCCACAACACGACAGATGTATAACCAATCCACAACATCAACACACATTGCAATAATAATGGAAAAAGGGAAAAATCTTGAGGACTACACTCACACAACACCGCTCCAGCACTGCCCACACACCACAATACACAAACTGGATAAAGAGATAACATGATTGGTACTACGTGTACAAGACAGCTCCCGCTAACATTTAACCCCGCTCCTTCTGTTTACCTTTCCGCGCTCCCGCCCTCCCACCTGACGTCACGTGACCATATACCCCCCAATCAGCGCCCATCGCCACCCACGCCCCACCGTACGAACATGACGCCATGCACCACACACACAACAAAATAAAATGACAGGTGGGCGAAACCCACGACGACATGTCCATGTCGTTGATGGCCTACACAAGCCTAGGAAATATAAATGCCTCCAAAAACATTGTTCCACCATGCCTCAACTACTCTTGAAATGGGTTCCGTCTCAAGTTCCTTGCACCGAGAACAGCCTATGGAACACGACCGTAGCTACGGTGGTTTAGGAAATGACGTCAATCGGTACAAAAAAAAAAAAAAAAAAAAAAAATAAGTCCTTCATTTCCGTGTGTGTAATTACCTACTTGTACAGCAAGGGGAAGGGAGTCGTACACTCGTGAGGTGTCATCTCGCGAACTTTATATCTTTTTAAACGTGTGTGTGTGTGTGTGTGTGTGTGTGTGTGTGTGTTCTCGTCAGTTCGACGTCTCCTCGTTCCCTCTGTGTGCTTCTCCCTGGCTTCTAACATCTCTCTGACCTTTTCTAACGGGCAAGTGTCTATTGCCACACAAACACGTGAGTCAGATTAGGACATGGCCTTGACGTGGGCGTCTGGTTCTGCAACATGATGATGATGATCATGATGATGATAATACAGTAAGACAACAACAACAACAACAACAACCACAACTACAACTACAACAGCTACCACTATTACTACTACTACTAATAATAATAATAATAATAATAATAAAAAAAAAAAAATAATAATAATAATAATAATAACATTAATAATAATAACAACAATAATAATAATAATAATAATAATAATAATAATAATAATAATAATAATTATTATTATTATTATTTTTATCATAATTATAATAATAATTACTATTATCATTATTTCTTTCTGGGGCTATCTGCCACTTCCCACTTCAGCGAGGTAGCGTCACGAAGAAGTCCTATCACACAAATCCTCCATCGGATACCCTCCTTCACTTCAGGCAACATACTAGGCCCACTATCCTTCGACTGCCTGTGGCGAATCTTGTCTGGACTCCTAACAAGCAGTAATTTCAGCTAATAATTACGGGAATAATCAAGCCTGTTAATTAGAGGTGATTATATATACATAAATACAGGCTTAACGTGGAAGTGACCATGAACTGCCATGTCCGTATTCATTACGATCGAATGTAACAATCACATGAACACATAATGCACAACTCGTCTGGTGGACGTACAAAAAAAAAGAAAAGAGAGAAAAAATAAGAAAAAAAATGACAAAAATTGTTTTTCCTTCTCTGATTAGTTACACAGATGCTCTCTCTCTCTCTCTCTCTCTCTCTCTCTCTCTCTCTCTCTCTCTCTCTCTCATATTTTCCCCCCCAGCCCAAGCTTTCTACAACATTAAAGCATTTTCCCCACTGTTGATTTCTCTCCCAGACCCATCACCAGCTTGGGTCACGCCCCTCCCTGGGAAAGAAGGGGGTGGGGGAGGATCAGGTCACAACCAGCACCCCTAGTGTGACCTCGCCACCCGTGACGTCACGCTTCAGACCGGTGACGTCACGTTCTCATAATGAAAGGGGGGAGGGTGCAGGATCATGACGGCATAGCGGGCTACCAATCATAAAGTTCACTACCTGTTGCAAGTCTGCATGAAAACAAACCTTATTACACGCATACTCATTTAACAACCGGCCTCTCGTTACATCTAACTGCATGCAAGGTCGTTGCCTCGTTTAGTCTACATCTCTAACGACCGGTTTACCTCGTGGACTAATCTGGTAAAACAATCATGGATTGTCTAAAAGGAATCAAACTAGAGCAAGAGGAACAGGATATATATATATATATATATATATATATATATATATATATATATATATATATATATATATATATATATATATATATATATAACGCGTTCAATAAATAAATAAATAAATGTGTTTCAACAATTCAAGTTCAATTTCAAAAAAGAGAAAGTCTTATTATGGTTCACACCTCCGCCAAGAAGACTTTCTCTGCCATGAGGGAGAAGCAAGCAAGCTAGCAGGCAAGCAAGCAGGCAAGCAAGCAAGCAAGCAAGCAGGCAAGCAGGCAGGCAAGCAAGCAGGAAGCAAGCACACAGGTAGGGCGTCGAGAAACAAACTCGAGATCAGGGGTTCGAAAACATGGCGTTTTGGTGCGGGAGTGACCTGACTCCGGTCCTCAGGTCTTGTCGCCACTACTACCTTCGTCAGCCAGGCACTGTGGGAAGCGATGAAGGTCAAGGAATCTCTCTCTCTCTCTCTCTCTCTCTCTCTCTCTCTCTCTCTCTCTCTCTCTCCAACGATCTTTCCCTCACCTCTCTTCCCTAACGGGAGTCTGTCCCTCCCACAGCCCGACACACCCTAAACAATCCCCCCCCCACACACACACACACACACACACACACACACACACACACACACACACACACAAATACATACCTATACACACGTACACAAACTCAGGCACACACACACACACACACGAATGTGTACACACACTCAAAAACCAAACACAGACCGGCCATCCCAAAATCAGTCTCAACACACAACAATAACAGCAGCCAACAATTATGGACTACCTTCCCACGGTTGTAATGCCAACGGGGTGCTCCCTGCCTCCACCTGCAGGTTGGCAACACCGACGGTGTCAGCACGCAACCTTCCACCGCCTCGCTCTGAAGGCCTACCCGCCCCTTTAAAGGATCCTACCTTTACCTAAAACACGGGCGGAGCGCAGCCTCGCAGATGCAGAATTCCCATTAAAATGTGATCTCAGGACTACACCATCTTGATGATGGTTGTGGAATTAACATTTAGTCTTTGCTGCATCGAATGCAATGATTATCATCGTTATTATTATTATTATTATTATTATTATTATTATTATTATTATCATTATTATCATTATTACTATTATCATTATTATTATTATTATCATTATTATTATTATGATCATCATTATTATCATAATCATCACCGAATGCAATGATTATCATTATCACATTATTATTATTATTATTATTATTATTATTATCATTATCATTATCATCATCATCATCATCATTACTGATATTCGCTGGAATCTGCTCGTGCTAAAAACTATCCGCAGGCAATCCAACACACACACACACACACACACACAAGCTGTAAGCCAGGGACTGGCTGGCAATGATAAACATGGAGGTGCCTATTTCCGCCTACGGAACCTAGCCATTAGCAGGTGAGAAGTCGTCAGGTCAAGGCGGGCGAGAGAGAGACGTCTATGAAGCGATGAGAAATCTTAACGTCTAATGAAGTAAGACTTGTCGCTGTGAGGAAACAAAGGAACCCTGGCGAGCGGTGAGGAGGAGGAGGAGGAGGAGGAGGAGGAAGGGAAAACACCAATTACATACGATGAAGAGCGGGAAAATAATGTATGAAGTGAGAGGGTGAAACTTTCGTGTATGACTTGCTACACAGATGGTGAGGCGCACGGGGCTGGGCCGGCGGCAAGGACATTCCAGACGATGTCAAACTAGTGAAAGCCTCTCTCTCTCTCTCTCTCTCTCTCTCTCTCTCTCTCTCTCTCTCTCTCTCTCTCAAATAAAAGTATCTCTCCTTTATGTACGGAATGTGCGTCCACTCGAATGTCTGGATAACAACAAAGAGAGCCAACCCGAGCTGAGCTGACACCATTCTTAGCAGACGTACCAAAACAATTCTAAAAAAAAAAAAATAAAGTTAAGTTTAGGTAAAACGGGAGTAAACGAAGACATAGCAGGTACCTACGTACTTATAATAATACACGCCGGAGGATGAAACTGTTACGTGGGTTGATTAATGTTTAATACGATAAAATCCCGATGAATGTATGGCGCGCTTAACAAACGATGGAAAGGGAAGCGTTGAAACGGTCGACCAATCCTCCCAAATCAGGGAGCCAGTCCATGGGCATCTGCCGCGTGTCATCAACATGAAAAATTATTTGACGTCTCGAAAATATTGCGAAATTCACCCACAAGGAGGACCGCTGACCCGTCTTCCTGTTACCTTGGCGCCATGTTGCTCCCCCAGCTGCGTGGCCCGAGCGCTTGCGCCCGCTTTGAACTGCTCACGCTTAATGGCTGGCGGTCTTCCCTATCGTCCAATCACCGTCCTCGTTGCATGCAGTCTTGTTGCATATCACAACATCCGGCTACATCGGCCGTACAAGAAACCACTGATTCAAATCGTAATTCCAAAGCTGAAGTAACAGCCAAAGATGAGGGAAGTCACGGCACATGCAAAAGTGATGTGAAGTGATAATGAAACGAAGAAACGGATACAGTTGAGCTACGAGTCTGCGAGTAATGTAACATCCTGCACACTTTAGCCAAGTGCTATTATGTTAAGAAAATCTAAATATCTAAAATGAACTACAAAATTTCTACCAGTAATTTCCTTTTTTTCCCCTTAATCTTTTTAATCTCTCGTCTCCCTCCGCCTTCAGGACCTGGAGGTGCTAGCGTCCCTCACACAACAGCCGTCCTTGACAGATGTACGAGTACGCACACACTAGATGATGCATGACAGCAACGGCTCGTGCCATACACCCGACACAAGACGGGTGTGACATACATACAGCAGGTTTATGGCTGCTTTTGTACCAATGGCAGAGACTGGCAAACACGTCAGGAGAAACTAACACTTTCAAAGCCAGACAGACATGCGACAGTAAGCCAGTAAGTGACTAGAAGTAACAGTAAAGAGAAGGACGAAGTTAACTACTGTAATTCAGGTGTTTGAAGATAAGTATGAACGGTTGGCGAGGTGTGGCAGCTGGGAGAGAGAGACGAAGTATACAAACTGGCCGGCGCACTTAAAAGAGTAATATGGAAAGTGTCTTGTACGACATATGACTGGAGTAACAGCAAGCATCTGTTAAAGGTGTGGTCCCTGAAAACACGAGAGATAAACATGACTGGAATGTGCTACACCAGAGAGAAGTCAGAGGTAGTTAAAGCAAGAATGAGAAGCACGACAGATGTGATAGATGAAAGAGAAGACAGGTGTGCGTCCAGGCGAGACGATAAACAAGGCACATGTCACTTAATCCAAGGGTTGCTGCTTCCTAGAGTTTCTGTATGGAGCACAGCCACACGAGGATTGACCGTTGTGGTAACTCCTCCTTCCCTTGAACATCCATGTGCAACTTTCTTCGCTCTACCATCTTCCCCTCTCCCTACATCCTTCCTGCCTTCAACTGTCAGGTCTACAACACCTGTGGATCTCAGATTAATTTGTTAATTCGTTTTCCTATCCCTCCTCATCCGGAATGGCCATGGCTGGAGCACGCTTTGCTCGTACTACTTCTGTTAATACAATAAGAAGAAAAAACGACAGGTGTGTCCCCAATTTCAAAAGACAAGTGCCACATAATTGTGTGTGTGTGTGTGTGTGTGTGTGTGTGTGTGTGTGTGTGTGTGTGTGTGTGTGTGTGTGTAAAGACGCCCAACGAATCAAAGGTCACAGAGGAGACGACTTCAAGGTGTGGGGAGGACTGACCCCGCTACTGCCATACTATTTCACCCAGAGTGAGTAAACTCCAGACCGGCCCGACGCTATGACATTAATGGAAGCTGAACAAACACACGAGAGGGGAAACTGGGAAATGGCTAACTCACAATGACGCCGATTACCTTAATTACGCAAATTACCAAATGGACTCCAAACGAAATACATGGTCCTTCCTTGTGTGTGTGTGTGTGGGAGAGAGAGAGAGAGAGAGAGAGAGAGAGAGAGAGAGAGAGAGAGAGAGAGAGAGAGAGAGAGAGAGAGAGAGCAATACCGCAGACGGTGGTCGCATCAGTGTACGAGTGGTCGACTGCAGTCCACAGCCCACTAACCCTTGGGCCCCGGCCATGGCCCAGCGCCCTGACGTATCATCCCTTCTTCCATTTACTCGCTTTACTGCTGCCTGATAATTTCTATCTCCCAAGACGCAGGTCAGATCACCCCAGAGGCGGGGAGGAGGTTTTGCTGGCAGATGGTTCCTACATAACTCGCCCAACTTTGGAGAGGTTTACCAGTACGTGGGTGCGAGAAGTGTAGCACACACCTACACTGACACCCACACCCTGGGTATACTTACTACTGACTGATCCTCTGGGAACACCAGTGAAGACGGTCAGGAAGGCATCATCTCCCAAGATCGGCAGAGCCTGACATCCCCACTACACAGAGTCCAGCATTATTCCAATTCATTCCTTCTTGCAAAGTGGCCTCAACAGCTGTTGTTAACATCAAGCAACTGAGCCAGTGTCTTTGTTCACACACACACACACACACACACACACACACACACATATATATATATATATATATATATATATATATATATATATATATATATATATATATACATATACATACATACATATATCGCTATTTTCTGCATGAATGAGGTAGCGTCCAAACCCTCCTACTCCCGCCCCTCTTAGTCACCTTCTACGACACGCTGGAGGTACGTGGGGAGTATTCTTACTCCCCTACGATATACATACGTATATATATATATACACACTTACAAAGGCATACAAACACAGAAGCACAAGCCCGAACACAAGCACCTTCCCTCCCCACAGAGGTTGTCATTTCCGGCCTTGCACCGGAATGGGAAAAAGAAAGTCTTGCCGGCTCCATTACCCACCTTCCCAGCCAGCAGCTGGTGTCTCCTGCCTTGCCTCCCCTCCCGCAAGATGGCCTGCGGCAACCTCACCCACGTCTTTCCACTGACAATGACCCTTAGAAAGCATACGTGTACCCTCCTCCCCCGCGGGATATATACACATACACTATATATACAGGAGATATCCCTCACACACACACATACACACACACTACGCCAGGTATCAGTCACACACCATGACTGAATCAACCATGTCGCTGGTTTCTCTAAACTGTGGTAGGAGAGAGAAAAAAAGAGTCACTTCCCTTCCCTTTCTCCTAAATGAGTTTTAAATTGCCGTTTTCTTTCCCGAGCAACGAGCATCAGCCAAAGACAGATGCCAGGGACATGTAATCTTGTTTGTCAATGGCTGCCTCTCTAATGACGAGAGTAAACAGTGAAAATATCCAATTACACAAGACGAGCTGAACCATATCACGGTGACAGCAACTAATCTTTGTTAAAAGCGAAGGCATGACACTGAAAATTAGCTATGTATATATTTCTTTCATACATATTCGCCATTTCCCGCGTTAGCGAGGCAGCGGTAAGAACAGAGGACTGAGCCTTAGATTGAATATCCTCCCTTGGCTCCCTTCTGTGTTCCTCTTTTTGGTAGACTCACTAAGTTCCCGGTGAGATAAAAGGACATATTTAGAGAGAGAGAGAGAGAGAGAGAGAGAGAGAGAGAGAGAGAGAGAGAGAGAGAGAGAGAGAGAGAGAGAGAGAGAGAGAGAGAAATATTCAACGAGACTTTGCCTAAAGACAGGGCTAGCGCGCAGTGCTCACCACCGCAGGAAAACATATTTTGACGAAGAACGAGTCTTGGGAGTTATTGAGGTGTCAGGTGTTTATTTCCGAGATGTAAAGTCTGTAGGCGTGGGTGAGGCAGGGAAAGACAGATACCTGGGCCTCAGGAGTGACACATGACAGCAACCCACGCGCTGGCTGGCTCGCCGCCGATACCCAGGCAGGTAATACCTGTAACATAGCCCCTTGATCAGTGACTGACGACCACCTGGAGCGAAACATGAGACAGAGGGGAGAAATAATCCTCCCTACACACACACACACACACACACACACGAACGCACGCACGCACGCCAACACTGACATTCACGAAGCCGCGCTGTTGCAATGGAGACTACGAAACGCGCCTGAGTGTTAAGCTTCACATACTTCCATGCCTCACCCCTTCTCTATTCCCCACCTGTGGCAACCACTCCATGAGTCAGTGTGTGTGTGTGTGTGTGTGTGTGTGTGTGTGTGTTTCTATATTTTGTCAGTGTCTTTGTGGAAGCAGTGGCTCGCACTTTTAGGTTTGTATGGCTAAATCAATTAATCATAAAATTGGTTTGCTGTTACACTGTTGAAATAGACAAAACAAATTCGTCTATTTATAATATTCTCAAAACAATCTACCAAGTAATGGCATATCGGGAGCCTATCACATCATAATATTCTCAAAACAATCTACCAAGTAATGGCATATCGGGAGCCTATCACATCATAATATTCTCAAAACAATCTATCAAATAATGGCAGATTGTGAGCCTATCACGTCATAATATTCTCAAAACAATCTATCAAGTAATGGCAGATCGTGAGCCTATCACATCATAATATTCTCAAAACAATCTATCAAGTAATGGCAGATCGTGAGCCTATCACATCATAATATTCTCAAAACAATCTATCAAGCAATGGCAGATCGGGAGCCTATCACACCATGATATTCTCAAAACAATCTATCAATTAATGGCAGATTGGGAGCCTATCACATCATAATATTCTCAAAACAATCTATCAAGCAATGGCAGATCGGGAGCATATCACATTATAATATTCTCAAAACAATCTATCAAGTAATGGCAGATCGTGAGCCTATCACATCATAATATTCTCAAAACAATCTACCAAGTAATGGCATATCGGGAGCCTATCACATCATGATATTCTCAAAACAATCTATCAAGTAATGGCAGATCGTGAGCCTATCACGTCATAATATTCTCAAAAAAATCTATCAAGTAATGGCAGATCGGGAGCATATCACATTATAATATTCTCAAAACAATCTATCAAGTAATGGCAGATCGGGAGCATATCACATTATAATATTCTCAAAACAATCTATCAAGTAATGGCAGATCGGGAGCATATCACATTATAATATTCTCAAAACAATCTATCAAGTAATGGCAGATCCGGAGCCTATCACCACCCACCAGGTGTGACCCAGTAGTCCACAGAGCCCTTCTCTGAACTTCATAAGTCTTCCTGGTTCATACGAGCAAGATCTTGCCAAGCAGGTCTGACTCACTAACCCGGGTATCTGTCGAAAGCACGCAAGCCTCCCCATGTTCTCACTTTATCTCAAACTCCTTTCCATTTCCCCTCTAGTTTGTCGACCGAATTGTCCCTCTCTCTCTCTGCTCCAGCCTATCTTCCCCGAATCTTCGGCGTCTCCTTCAATGTAATCATCGACTTAAACAGACTGAACAATATGACGCTTCTACTATCGTTAACATCCAAAGATAATAACAGGGTACAGATCACCAGGAGCACGTTTCTCAACAGCGGAGATGACAATACAATTCCGCTTCTTCCTCCCCCGACAAAATGCGTCGGGGAGTTAATAATGCATGCCCGCCACACTGCTGCTCCGGATCAACCTCTCGACCTACACCAACTTGCGTGTCACTCCAGTTTTAAGACAACCCACAAACGGTGATACAAAGTATTGACTGCTGCCGGCCATTACGCTTGTGTTGAACAACCACATCAGCAGCCACATGAGCGGGTGGTTTGACGAACCAAAGGTCATAGTTCATCACTGTTTTAGGCAGATGTCTGAAGGCCACGCGCATACCCGTTAACCATTACGAAACAAACCAGACCCTTAAGGTTTTGGGTAGGACGGCCACCTCCACAAACTAGTACGGTAAAGGAAAAATCAAATCTAAGGAAAAAATAAAGCCGTTGGAGACAGCATGGATCAGGCCGGGGGTCCAGAAGAGTGAAACATAAAACCCAGTTTTTTACATATTAAAAGGAATTTTAAAATGTGTTACAAGTTATATATGATAAAAAAAAAATACCGAACTAAGATCGTGTTTTTATTCCATACAAATCTGGGTATGGTAGTTTCATCAAATACCATATATGATAGACACAAACTAATTCTATATCATATACACGATATTATATTTCACACAGACTAGATACTTTAGTTTTGTGATGTCTACTTATACGAAGTAAAATACATCACAAAAGACTTAAATTATAATTTCACAACCCGGATCCTTCCACGGTGTGGGTTGGTTAGTTGTTAGGAATTTAGGCTTATTAACTGCCAGGGTCGTTAAGGCCATCCATGTACGCCACAACGACCAACAGAAAAATCCTTGAACACCTTCAGGTGTTAAGGGGTAATTCTAAGACCATATGGGACTCTTACTCTACATGAGGCTCTTCCCCCGAAGTGTAAAAAGGATTACCACATCAAGCATTATTTAGGGTAATAACTGGTAACCTTAGGAAGACACGAGCTACCAGATCAATATGAGCTACCAGATCAACACGAACTACCAGATCGACACGAGCTACCAGATCAGCACGAGCTACCAGATCAACACGAACTACCAGATCAACACGAGCTGCCAGATCAGCACGAGCTACCAGATCAACACGACCTACCAGATCAGCACGAGCTACCAGATCAGCACGAGCTACCAGATCAACACGACCTACCAGATCAGCACGAGCTACCAGATCAACACGAGCTACCAGATCAGCACGAGCTACCAGATCAGCACGAGCTACCAGATCAACACGAGCCACCAGATCAGCACGAGCTACCAGATCAGCACGAGCTACCAGATCAACACGAGCTACCAGATCAACACGAGCTACCAGATCAACGCTACGCTGGAGTGTGGGTTATCATCAAGGATTCGCCCTCACCGGAGGCGGTCGTCCAGACCCGCCCGGTGTTCCAAGGCCAACATGTCCGCTCCCCGAATATTCTATGGCATTAAGTCGTTACAACTACACCCCGGGCTTTGTGGTCGATTACAACTAATTCATAAAATATCATTCAATGTCTAAAAAGTATATATATCAGTAAAATATCACAGAAGGGTATGGCACATAACAAAATCCAGCGAGTGGCCTTACGTTCACGTGGGCTGGTTGGAGACTCGAGGAAGGATAGCGTCATGTTTGGGTGCTGCTGCATGTAAGGATCACCCCCTTAGCAACCACGTCACCAGCTGTCTGCGGCCTCCATCCTGCGGGCGTCAGAGGGCGAGCAGACGGGCGTGGCGGGCATTGTATCAGTGTGTGGGCGGCTTCATCACGGCACACACACACCACAGATACACTTAAACATCACTCTCTTGTGGCCACGGTGTCTCTACACTTCATACACTGCCACTTTTTATTCAACCGTGTAGCCACTTTTTTTTTTTTTTATACGTGTAGTGACATCTGTGGATCCACTTTCTATCTCCAGTTGCTATTCAGCACCTTTGGTCCCAGTACTTGACCGATCAGGTATAGCTGGTTAGGAGGTTTCACAAGGCTACCACGAAGGCTTCATCATATAATCATGGATTCTGGAAGAGGCTATATGTAAAGACTATGTATTCACGTGGTAGTTTTAACAGTTCACGCCCCACGAAAGTTACGAAATTCTTGTCATATGCAATCGATAGATCTTTCCATAAAAGTCCCAGGCAAGCAACACTCATCTCCTAGGTTAAGCTAGGTAAGGTTCACTAGGCTAAGACACAGTTTACTATCGCTCACCAATATATCTCTGTGAAGCGTAGCCTAAAAAATTGTCATTCATGACATACGCCAGCATATCAACTCAGGAAATGCCCTCGCAGCCCGCCAGCCAGTATTTTCCAGCATTTACATCAATGTGTCATCTAACCCCAAACAATATCAGGGAAACGACAAAAAAAAAATCAAACTTCAATAGTCAGAACGTAAACCTTTCCTGTGTGCATCACAAGACCCGGCATATTTCTACCTGAAGAGCGCTGCGTCACCTGAAGGGGACGGGAAGGGAAATCCCTTCACATTCGCTCTTTTGTTGGCTGGCAAGGCCGACGAGTGCCCTACTACTAGCCCCCACCACCTTCAGGGCCAGCACCTGGTGTACGACCCCCCCTCACCAACACTATCTCTAATTACATAAACCCATCTGTTTGATTCGCTACTCAACCGCCAGGCACCCAGTGCTTAAATGATTAGGTATTTCACGAGTTACTCTACCTATCAGTATATAACAAAGCGACTTCTTTCTCTACAAACCTCTAAACTTCATGATGTCCAACGTATTTCAAATATCTGGTCACTAACCTCTCCCATTAACGACACACGCCTAATACCTGATATCTTGCCGACTAATCAATCAATAAATTTTCCTACCGGTCAATACCCATGGGACTACAGACTTTATATGCTACCTAACTGCCTGGTATCCATTACCAGACCAGCTACCGACTTCAGCAACCACTTACTTTCCCAGTAGCCAACGCCTGTTAGGTTACCACCTTTGTTTAACCACCTACTAGATTGCATAATCCAAAACTTGAATGACCACCTATTAGTCACCTACCTAACCAAATACCTGGTTACTCATATTTCCTGACCGAATACAAGATTCCAAATCAAATATATCTGCCTTATGGCCACAACCAAATCATAAATATATATGTATAATCATATCGTTGTACTCCCAACACGATCACCCACACCCTTACCTGATATTAATATCCGCTGCCAATTACCTACCTGGGGTCATTTAACAAGGTCACCCCCCAAGCTCAACTACTAATTGCCTACCTGGGAACTAACTAGTCTTGCAAACTTCCTTATCTAACTTCTAATCTATCTTATTACAGGTCTCCATCAAAATATAGGAAATTACCCATCTCCTATTAGTCAGTCGAGCCCCCCCCCCCCCCAACCTCTAACTAAACAAGCATCTGTATATTCGATCACATGATCACTAAATGTAAACTTATCAAAACATGAAGAAAAAAAGGTCACTGAAACCAAGATACATGATCTAGCCATGAGCAAACAAAAGAGCCTACAGACATTTCTCTTCATATATTTCTCTCACACTCGAATTCAAATTCCCTCACCCTTCATCTGTTCTTTCAATTCACGTCTGTCTGGCCAACCAAAAAAAAAAAAAAAAGAAAAAAGAAAAAAGAAAAAAAATACGGGCCGGGATGATTTTCTTTCCACTTGGAAGCCAACTATAAGTAGCAACACACATCATATTTCCAGTGTAAAGTGCACTTAAGAGGAAACGTTTTCGGTGTCCTGATCTCTTCCTTTCGACACCACACCCACTGTACAGCACTTGCATACAACTGCTTCCTTCCGGGAGTTTTTATGTTTTTTTCAGACGACACAAACTCTCGTACCTCTTTTAAACGATTTTTCTTGGCACTGCAGCAAACACTGTGTACTGTAAACTAAATCTAAACATGCGCGATCAAGAAAGAGGCGACAGCGTCCGGAGCAGAAACACCACACCTCTCAACTGCCGCCTCCACACTGAGATGATCACCACACAGCAGCGTAGAGATCACCGGCTACGTTGCCAGACGCCGCCACACACAGCTGGCTCCACAGGACATCGGAGACACCTTCAATTCAGATGGTTTTCACCCCTTGCAATCAACCCTCTGTGGTGACACGATGTAATTACACCGGCTTGTAATTACGGCGGCTCCTAAGCAGCGGAATCATTCTGTCTGAATTGCTATAATTACCCTCAAACCTCCAGAAGGGTTCGGGCAGTGCATACCTAATATGGGGGCCCAAAGCCTCGGGTCTTCCTGTGCGGTTAATACTACTATTTCTCCCACTTGAATTCCACAAAAACCTCAGGTAGCAAAATCATGAGTTAAAAATCCTGACAATTCTAAGGTGATCTTTATGATTCTAAGGTGATCTTACACACAGAGAGGTGTTCTTGTGTTCTGACTAACGGTTTGCAAGACATGAACACTTTGTTGGGCAGGTGCCAGTTACTGGACCTCTCTCGTATTCAACGCAACGGCGCTATGCAACGGTGTGACCTCTTAGTATGCCACAAGGGATGGCCAACACTACAACTGCTGACCTTTACCTAACTAAATTTACCTGGATTCATCAAAAGACAAAAGTCTTATCCACATCCCCAGCTTACAGATCCTACTACATTCACATCTTCAGTGAAAGACCTTGCCAGAAGCACCCTATTCAAAGACCCCGCCCTTCCTCCTACACTGACTTCAAAAAAACACCTCATTTTCTCCCTATAGAATCGAACACCTGAGTGAAGGCCTCTGCTCACATCCTTCATGTAACGTGCTGGCAGTTTTCTCAACAAATATGATACCCCGAAGACCTTCCCATATACATAGCCGAAGACCTAGCGAACACCACACTGACTCACATACCAGAGCGGGCCCAACCATACTGCACTAACCTGATAATGTCATGAAATACGGCCTGTTTTCTTAAAAGAGTAACAGGCCACAGGAGAGAGGGGTGTCGTAAGGAGACGACCGCGAAGCTACGGTGGCAATGGAGGGCTGCTTCGGCTCCCTGTATGAGAATATTACGAAATGCGAATGTCACTGCGAATGAGAGTGCGGATTTCTATAGAAAATCTGCCGCAACTCCGAGTCACTCCGATATGAATCTACCATCGACATATGTGCAACGTCAACATCCAACCTACGGGTTAGATACAAGGCCACACGAGTACAACCCGTCATCTGTCACGGGTGCCATACTCAAATGTGTTACAAAATGGGGGTCAAAGCGTTACACCTACCTGCAGGGTGACTGTAACATGGGGTACTCCGCCTCGCCAGTGTACATTTATCTTCACTGGCAAACAAAACACATAACCTAAAACGAGGAAGCGATGCATCAACAGACAAACTATTAGAAACACGAAAAAAATACCTTGAACTACGATTGATAAATGCACCTAACAACCAAACAAACAAACATACCAGAGCCCCCTACAGAGAGAGGATATAAAAGCTGTCAGAGGGAGCTAAGACAACCAGTAGGATCCCCTCCCTCAACCCCAACACCCCAGCGCAACCACTGGTTGTGAGGTGGTTCATCCCCAGACCAGCCATTTATTTCCGAACGCCAGCCAATAATCATACCTCTCCCCACACCATCGTTAACAATAATGACCGTTCAGGTTCATTTGTCACTACTCAGGAAGACAATTAACGGCACAATTAGCCTTAATTATCAAACCTGAACTTTGCACTCGCGAAGCATATGTAAATGACATTTAAAAAAAGAATGTACATAAATCTTATGTAAAGACACGATCAGAAACATCCTCAAGTCACTCTATATTTTTCCTCCTGAGCCACAAAATATATTCTGTTACATGATACAGGAACTGAAAGCAACCGACAGCATACCAAATAGATCGGAATTCCAATTATGAAGTGTTGCCTCAACCAGTGACTTTATCATCACGACACAATTACCAACAATGCAACCAATCACTATGTGGCAGAAAGCGTCTATCATATACACTCACCCCGGCCCAATACATATGAAAGAGTGCATCTACATATACCCAGTCTCCGGACACATGTTCTCTACCATGCATCCGCGAAGAACAATGTGGCAAATGGATGTCTCCTACCTCCTACGCCGGTGAACTTGCGAGCCATTTTCTTCGGCACGTTTCACATTAAATTGGTCCTTCCCTTCTCATCCCAGCTAAATAACCTCTTCCTTCCGGGCTGACAAGATAGACGTACCTCCAGTCATAAACTGTGTGAGACAAGACGCGTCCCTCACCACCACTCACCATCTTGAAATGCCTGAGACTTGGTACATAAAACACACGAGTCCAGTACTGTCATAACTACAACACTGCTCTAACAATTAACCCACAACACCAGAGGAAGACTGCAACTAGTAATCATGTGTTAAACTGACACACACACACACACACACACACACTGCAGCAATGGCAATATATGCAGTTCATTATAAGGGTATGCTCTTTAGAATCATCGTAAACACCCAAACTAGGGGTTATTCACGATTCTTCGAATGGTCGTTATAACTTGACGTGAACGGCCTCCTTTCTGACCCTGAAAATCAACTACCTCACCTAGATTGTTAAACACCTTGCTAACCACAGGATCGACTTTTAATTATATTTTCCTGTTGTTAGCAATAATTGATTCCTTATATCTGTCGGAATGAAAACGACCACAATATATATATATATATATATATATATATATATATATATATATATATATATATATATATATCATTATAATAATCGCTATTTCCCGCGTCAGCGAGGTAGCGCCAGGAAACAGACGAAGAATGGCCCATCACTCATATATATATATATATATATATATATATATATATATATATATATATATATATATATATATATATATATATATGGAAACATTAACCAAAGCAGATTTCCGTTGAATCTCGGTACCACAATTGCACAAGAACTATTCTTCTCTTGGGAAGCAACACATCACACATACACATACTGCACAAGTGTATATTTTCTCAATCACAGCATTTTAGGTGACGTTAGCTGCCGTCAAGCTAGCTAGCCTCCCTGTAACACTTGCCAAGAGCGCGAGCAGACTTGACAAGACCTAGCCCGGAGCGACAGGGCGCTAACCAATCAGCGTGCCCCGCCGGCTAACAGAATCGTCCTACTCTAAATTACTACCATTCCTGGCTAATTGGTAATCGCCTATTCAATATAACTACAATTCACGAACGTAATTTAGTCTAATGAACATGTTATACAATAATTAGTCTCGGAGATCAATTCCACCCATATATACAGGCTTACTAATGTATGTCATCACCATATAGAGTATATTTAGCCATACACTAACTCTTCTAAGGAAAAATGTCCAAAAGGGTTTCTCATACTTTTTTTTTACGTAACCAGCATATCAAAAAGTATATCTGAAATCGGATTTTGCAACGGTAAAGCTGTACAGTTCAACCGGTAGTGCACACGGCAACAGACCGATCCTGCTTCACCCTAACAGCACACTTGCGGAACTAAATCTACTCACCAGCTGCACTGATCTACGAAATATTCATGAACCTAACTAGTAAAAAACGGGGTAACGACTGTGGAGTAGACGGTGATGGAACTAACCACCAATTATGCAGTCCCATCCCCATTATACTCCATCCCCACCAACTGTGTGATAACATGAAGTAAGGCAGGTCGACAGTTTAATGAACAAATACCATCTTCATACCACAAAAAAATATTCTTGCCTCCATTCCATCTTCCATTTGTTGCCTACATCCCATCTTCTATTCGTAGGTGAAACAAACAACATTGCGTGATTGCCTCCGTCAAACGATGATTTCATCTCCATTCAGGCCCTAAAGGTTTGTTAAATCAAGGCACGAGAGCAACGCTAAACTACGCGAAGAATGCCTGTAATTCAAATTTTAGGGACACAGTGAGTGCTCCTCTAATCTACTGTGTCCGGAAGTCGATTCATTCATTCGCTGGCGGTGTGGTGTGTGAGTGTGTGCGCAGGCGTGCGTGGTGGGCAGGGTGGGCGCGGGGCACGGGGCGTGGGTGAAGTATAATGCGAGCCGGCAACCTCACTCCCAAACCCACCTTAACACCCCCCAACTTTCTATACCCCACCGCCGGCGCGCCTGGAGGTGGGGAAGTTGATGTCGGCACACGCTTGCCGGAAGAAAAAAAAAAGCAAATACATTAAAAAAGAAAAAAATAAGCAAATACATTAAAAAGAGTTCTTTTTAAGTGAGTTATGCGAGAGACATGAGACTTGATCATGATACAATACAGTATCGAAGGTCAAAGATGTAGCGGAGGGGAGTATTTTGCAAGCATGTCGACCACAGAACTCATCGCTCAGAGCTAGGCTAACGGGCGAGACGCTAGGCTACGAGCGAGAGGCTAGGCTACGTTCCAGAGGCTAGGCTACGATCGAGAGGCTAGGCTACGAGCGAGACATTAGGCTATGAGCGAGATGCTAGGCTACGAACGAGACGCTAGGCTACGATCGAGAGGCTAGGCTACGATCGAGAGGCTAGGCCACCTGCGAGACGTTAGGCTCGGAGCGAGACGCTAAGCTATGAGCGAGATGCAAGGCTACGATCGAGAGGCTACGCTACGATCGAGAGGCTAGGCTACAAGCGAGACATTAGGCTACTAGCGAGACAGGCTAGGCTATACGACCAAGTCCAACCCGTGGCGAACAAGCCACCTTCGAGCTTAACCCTACGTTAAGGCTCATATCGCTGCGCAAACATTCCTTAATTATCACCTCAGCGGGAGGCACTTTCACCGCAGTTTATGTGGGACAAAAAAAAAATGAAAAAAAAATGATTTACGTTGACGAGAAGACTCCTAGGCAGACGCAAGCACTGCACCAAGCGGCCCGCCTCATGACGTGGTGTTCCTGCTGCACACGCCACTTTCTTCCGCTTTCTCGTCCCTTCTCGCTTAAGCAGGACTGGTGGCGTCTGTGACTTGGCAATCGAAGCTTCAAAGCTCGTCCTCCAACTGTGGACACTTCAAAGCTCATCCTCCAACTGTGGACACTTCAAAGCTCATCCTCCAACTGTGGACACTTCAAAACTCATCCTCCAACTGTGGACACTTCAAAACTCATCCTCCCATTGTTGTGTGTGACACTAGAAAAATAATCACCCTAATTCGTCACTGGCAACATCTGGAAATACCCAACATGACGTACCGCTCCAAGATAATTCAAATCAAATGTAAGTCAAGGGAATTTACAATCCATGTGTGTGTGTGTGTGTGTGTGTGTGTGTGTGTGTGTGTGCACGTGCGCGCGCACGATACGAAGGAAACCTAACCTCATGCCAATGGCCCAGTAGTTTCTAAAAGGAAGCTCTAACCACAAATCAGGAAATTACTGTCATTAGGCTCATTCGAATACCGAGATGATCTTACGACTCACTTAGCAAGCCCGTCAATACATTTTCTCCCTAAGTATGCACGGGTCGCCATTTCCCACAATACATCAGTCTTACACCCGCATTCTGTACGATATCCACACACCATTTATTATATTCCACTAGAAAGCCTATCACATTACACACACACATCCTTCCCCAGTGTCATCAATAGTCAATATCCAACGCAGCAGTGACACCCTCTGTCGCTTCCCTAAACCTAAACACACACACACACACACACACACACACACACACAATATCTTTACGTCATCCATTCAATATCCATTCATTCCACTTTCCTTGTACCAACAGCTCTTCCCAGCGACTTTCATTTCGGTCGGCCAGACACTCTCACAACCTTTTTACAACCCGCCCACGTCTTACACGCTTATTCAACCGTTGCGATGCGCCACCAGCCCAGCAAAACATAGTTTAATTTAACGTTTTCTTTTCAAGGAAAGCACACTGCCCTGTTTATTATGGACTTGACACTATATCAAGAACTAATACCAAATATACAAATATACGCTAGCAGTATTATGTATACATCTATATATATATATATATATATATATATATATATATATATATATATATATATATATATATATATATATATATATATATATTTTCCCTGGGGATAGGGGAGAAAGAATACTTCCCACGTATTCCCTGCGTGTCGTAGAAGGCGACTAAAAGGGGAGGAAGCGGGGGGCTGGAAATCCTCCCCTCTCGTTTTTTTTTTTAATTTTCCAAAAGAGGGAACAGAGAATTGCGCCAGGTGAGGGTATTCCCTCAAAGGCCCAGTCCTCTGTTCTTAACGCTACCTCGCTAATGCGGGAAATGGCGAATAGTTTGAAAGAAAGAAAGATATATATATATATATATATATATATATATATATATATATATATATATATATATATATATATATATATATATAATCCCTGGGATAGGGGAGAAAGAATACTTCCCACGTATTCCCTGCGTGTCGTAGAAGGCGACTAAAAGGGAGGGGAGCGGGGGGCTGGAAATCCTCCCCTCTCTTTTTTTTTTTTCTATTTTCCAAAGGAAGGAACAGAGAAGGGGGCTGGATGAGGATGTTTCCTCAGAGGCCCAGTCCTCTGTTCTTAACGCTACCGCGCTGACGCGGGAAATGGCGAATAGTATGAAAGAAAGATATATATATATATATATATATATATATATATATATATATATATATATATATATATATATATATATATATATATATATATCACTTCCTACGTTAGCGCTGGGAAACAAATATATCAACAGTTGGTGTTATATTTCGGGAGAGGCTGGGAGCTTGTGCAACACACACACACACACACACACACACACGCACCTTTTGAAATATACAGGTGACTGAGGTGTGATATTTCTACAGGTGTGGCGGAAGAAAACTTGTGGTGAACACGAACATTGCCCGGGAAATGAGGGCGGAAACCATTATTGATAATTGACGATATTGGCACATAACCGCGCAACGTCAACTGACGCTTGTAGACGTTTCAAAGTTAATTATATCAACCCAGGACTTGCATGGGGTTCCTACAGCCACAGTGCTCCGTTCTGACATAAAGCACGAAAGTTATGGATTCCTATTCGTCCAATGACCATCATACAACCTCGCCACAGGTGGGGCTCACTCGCTGTGCTACAACATGCAGGCGGAGTCCTATAACACACACACACACACATACACACACCAGCGAGCTTGTCTGTTTGTCACTGGACACAAGGAGTACGATGTAGACTCACAACTTCTCACAACAAATGAGTAACATTTCCTTCTACCGACTGTAGAACATACAAAAATGTAGACAGAGATATATATATATATATATATATATATATATATATATATATAGAGAGAGAGAGAGAGAGAGAGAGAGAGAGAGAGAGAGAGAGAGAGAGAATTTTAGTTACCCTTCAATTAATAATCAAACCTACGTTTTCTGTAGCTCCAAACGGCACACGTTTTAGGGCACACTTCGCGATTCATCCCTTAACATTCTAAGCATCAATCAGAAAGCTTTCTGAATATCAAACCTATCGAAAGGGCGTGTACCTAGAGATAAAAGCAACAGTACATAATACATCTTACATGAATATTACATGCGTCTTAGGAGAGAGCACTTTTGTTTCCGAGGGGCTGGAAGCAATTCATCACATCTTACACCACACACACACACACACACGCACACATCCAGCTTAATAAGCTCACCAGACTCCACCTCCACACGGCCCGCCCTGTGCCACATTTAGTCTTGGCCAATCCACACACATACATGGTTTTCCTACACCAGTCTACTCCCTCATTTTCCCCAACGTACGTTAATGAAACAGCTTTGCACACGATATATATATATATATATATATATATATATATATATATATATATATATATATATATATATATCCCCAAACGCACAAATGTATCACTACATCGACCAAAGCAGCTTTAAGCAACTTTGGCAACATACATCATCCTTACTTGATTCGTACGTAATCATACAACAAAAAAGAAGCAAAGGAACAAGGCAAAGTTACAAGACAAAAAAAAATAATAATAATAATAAAGAGATAAACAGAAAAATAGAATAGCCAGACTGGCTGGTGTGTGGAGGAGGGGGGTCAGGTGGGGGGGCTGAGGGGTTTGACCTGGTGCAGCCAAGCGTTGCCAACCTCACCCACAGACGGATCCCGGGAAAAATAGAATGACCGTAAAACATAAGACTCAAAAACAGATGTAAAACTCTACCTTAATATATATATATATATATATATATATATATATATATATATATATATATATATATATATATATATATATATATCCAAATACACTTGTCCTCAAATATTAACCAACACTAAGCTTTTACGGCATTGCCAACCTTAGCAACGACCTAATGAGCATATCAAATGATTCACTAAAGGTCAGGACAGGTCAGTGGTGACAAAGGTGGGTTGATCGAGGTCACCAGAAGACGAGAACGTCAGCTGCTGGTCAGCACCACCACAGCAGCTGACTGGCTCTTCTACACTAAGTCTGTGTATAGGCCACACCTCGAACTCCAAAGTCCATGTGATGGGCATCAATAACACACGTATCTTATAAGACTTAAATAAAATATTAAAGTCTACCAATCGACTGACAGCGACATTCTCATTTTCTATGTCGTAAGGGTAACTGCGTTAAATACCTCAACCTTGAGATATGTTTATGGTATTAATGATGACTTGGATCTCACTGGTCTTCATGCTGCGTGGTATGTCGTTTAATCAAGATTGAGGAAAATACTAACAAGAAGAGGACTTACCTGGTGCACAGAGTATAACACGTTGTCGAAGCTCAAACATACGAAATCATTCACTCACCTTTTTTTGATGATAGTAGAAATGATTCCCCGGTGAGAAGGCGTCCTTACCTTGGATCTCCACACTCTATATATCTAATTACAACAAAGATCCATCACCCAAGAATGAAAATCAGCAGTGATCACGACCACGCTTCCTTCACTCGCCAAAAAAATTATATCCCATGAAATATATTTCGTACCTCAGAGAATGTCTGTATTTACATATATAAAAGTTCAGTAAAAAAAAGTATAGAAAATATAGCTATTTTCTTCTTTAAATTGTCGGCCCCTGTGACGCGCCGTTTTCTATACCCTCACATTTTAAACTCAACAACATTCTAATTCTCAAACTATCTTGGCCATAACACTTTCTCGCACACAAACCATCACTCGTAAATGTTTCTGGTTTACAGAAAGCAAGAAAAAAGAAAGTTAATAAACAATTCTTTTTTTTTGGCCAGTTAAGGAGGCGTGGTCATGTCTGGGGTGTGTTTTCTCCCTGGTAGCAGCAGCCAGGCCCTGAGGGAGCTAAAGAGAATCCCCAAGGGCCTGGCCCCAGGGCCCTTGGCCGCCATGCTCGGCCAAGGCAAATAACATTGCACACCCCCCCTCCCTCTCACTGACAGACCCATCGCCTGGGGTTCAAGGACCTCTCCCTAGGGGGGGGGGGGATAAACATTACCCAAATACAAATTTCAAAATGTTTAGGATGAAAAATAATCGTGTGTGGCAAACTATAGAAAACGGTGATATATATACCAGGGTTCGATCCCTTGTTAATGTGACCGCTGCTTGCCATACGTAACACAAGGATTGGGTTCTGTGAAGTCTGGGATTCGAAGCAACATTCTTTTTTTTACAAGTGGTGTATATTATCAAATTAATGTATGAGCTAATTACATGTTATACGTCAACTTCTTGACTGAGACACTTAGGATCCTTGATAACCTATCCTTCTGACATGACCATGTCATGGGTCAAGGTCAGGGGCCAAGGATTCCTACCCAAGGGTCGTGACATCCTACGACAAAGTTCGAACCGTGGTGTTTCAATAAGCCACGCTGCTTAAGGCAGAGACCACCCATCCCCCCACCCTATCCCCGCAGAGACCACCCATCCCCTCCACCCCTATCCCCAGGCGATGGTCCGTGACGCAAGATGGTCTCTTGTCCGTACTCACCGTCACGCCAGCAATACTCAATTTCATCTTCGCGGGCGGCGGGCAGGGAGCCGTGGTTGTGGCCGATGGTGTGGGCGTGGGCGTGGTTGTGGGCGGCCACGTCCCTCACGCCCTGGCTCCAAGACCTCCGCCAGTTCCGGGGCCGCCATCGCTTGGAGCGCTGCCGCATGCGGACCCTGTAAGAAACATGGGACACGTGACTGGCGCAAGTGTAACCCTGGTGTGCCGGGAATGAGGGAAACATGATGCATGGGAGGAAGAAGAAGAAGAAGAAGAAGAAGAAGAAGAAGAAGAAGAAGAGGAGGAGGAGGAGGAGGAGGAGGAGGAGGAGGAGGAGGAGGAGGAGGAGGAGGAAGAAGAAGAAGAGGAGGATGAGGAGGAGGAAGAAGAAGAAGAAGAAGAAGAGGAGAAGAAGAAGAAGAAGAAGAAGAAGAAGAAGAAGAAGAAGAAGAAGAAGAAGAAGAAGAAGAAGAAAAAGAAGAAGAAGAAGAAGAAGAAGAAGAAGAGGAGGAGGAGGAGGAGGAGGAGGAGGAGAAGAGACAAAAAAACCTGAAGACAGAATACTCTCGCCACCATCGTAAAACATGTAACTGAGACGAGCAGTCAGGCGAGAAAGCGAACCTAACTGGATGTTTTGATGGAGGAAAAACTCGACGTAAGGAAAGCGGGGTTGTGAGCCAGACCAGACACTACAAGCGAAGCTGGCCTTCCATGTACAACCTCTCTCCCGGCGTCACTATATACATCTTGATAACGAACTCCATCACGCTAAGCAGGTCATGGTACAGAGGACATCAGCGAGTTATACGTCATCAAAAAAATCTTGACCACGACTGCATGACACAGGGATATGATGACGTGACCTTTGACCTGACCCTGAATGGTTGTACAGCCGTGTTCAAGGATACAAGTTACATAAGAAGGTCTTTCTATAGATCTTTATATAACCCTCTAAGCAGCTCAAAACTTGTAGAAAACGATGTGAGGTTAACATCTCTTGTTTCTAAACTTATTTATTTTTCGTAAGTGAAAAATCTACCCAATTCACTGTCGCGGTTAATCTAACTATTAACATAAGTGTAACATCTTGGGGACAATGTGTAATAATCATGGCTTCTTAGACATCTTCAAGGAACCAGTAGATAACATGTACAATTTCTTAGACATGACTGAAGGCATTGCTAATGAGTCTACACTGTCCTGCACACACACACACACACACACACACACACACACACACACACACACACACACACACACACACACACACACTAAGGAATTCAAACAAGGTTTTAATTAGATTTTGAAACTATAATATACAATGTAGGTCAGGTCAATACCATTTTTCTCGCTTAATTCACGTGAAATATGAAAAATGTTTATGGCACTGCTCTATTAATCACCGTCAAATCATACGGTGATGTCGAAGTTCGCAACAGACGCTGAGTCAAGCTTCCATTCAGCCAAAGCTTAGGCAAGCGAGGGTCGGTAATGGGTGGCGGCGCTTGGGCAAACCTCCGCCACCTTACTCGGCTCCCAAGCGGCGGACGAGTCCATTTGTTTCGAGGTGGAGGAAGGCTGACGCACGCTGCAGCGCCAGTGTGATGTGTACACTCAGGTTTCCACAGCGTTTTGCAATGACCTGCCCGACATCATGTCTGTGGAGTGACTGAAATCACCAGTTCGCCATCATGTGTGAGTGACTGTGTGTGTGTGTGCGTGTGTGTGAGTGTGTGTGCGCGCGCGTTCAAATTTGGATTCGAGATTGCAGCGTCTTGCCCGAGCCGTATAGATTGTGGGGTGGCTCATGAAGCGATTGAATGAACGCGGTCAGCCTTTCTATGAGGCCCGAGGCTTAAGTGACGCAAGAGAAACATTGACTGTTATAGGCTCTTACGCCCACACTATCATGCCACGGAGGCTGTGGATCGAACCCCGGTCTCCACAATCACCCATTTAATGACCACAAAGGCCACTAGATACCCACTTGGAGGAGAGCTCTCTCGTGTGATCTCCATCTTTCTATTATCACATTCACAGGAATCTGTGTGCGATGTACACGTACGTACATATAGCCTGTAAACAAGCATGGATAAACACGTACACGTTTATCCAGTTTCTTGAGCACTTTGCACGTTGATCGGTCCAGTGACGTGGTGGATGACATGGGCGATTTCCACCCTCTGGCCCTAATGTGGCGTCCCTTGAGGTTCTGTCCTGTCGCCTACTCTCGTTTATCCCCAAAAATGAATAATCTTTCTCGAACTTCTAATTCAATTCCCTCTTTAGCAGACGATTCCACTCTTACACATATCAACACACTCTCTTCTCCTCGTTCTTATTCTCACGCTGAACATATCTTAATTCCCACTTGTGTTGCTTATCGGAAATGAGAAGCAGTGACCTGGTTCAATTAAATAATGCAACAGCAACTCTCTCTTCCAATCTCGCTCGCTCCTTACTGTGGTATCAAAATCCTTCCAGAAGCCTTACTGACACTCCACACATCATCATTCTTAAATCTTTTTCCATCTATGCATTGCGATGCTGCTGCTTGTGTGTCCTTGCCACACGCCTAGCTGCTGCTGCTGTTTCCCATAGATTGTATGGAAAGAACCGTTACACCAGGACTAACCGTTGTGATGCCCCCATTTCCTCTTAGGGCGAAGGTGGTGCATTCCCGCCATTTTATATCCTGAAACTTTTCCACAAACCACAAAACGCCTACGATTCATTCCCTTTCTAGCACCCTATTTTCCTTCATCGTAGATGGCCGTGGTTAGGACATGTTTCTGAGCGTGACGCGTCTATCATATATAAGAAATACTCTCCAAATAAAAAGAAAATGTTTTATAGGTTTATATCAGCCTCCTCCCTAACCCCCACAACTTGCAACGCGTGTAAGTGACGTTGAAAACAAGAGTGACGACAGACAGACAAGCGACAAGAGAAATTACGAGAAGTGGCCAAACCCCCAGACCCCTCATGGGGGAGTAGCCGGGGTGGGTGGGGCAATGTGGGGCGGGGAGGGCGGTGTCGGGCGGGGAGGAGGTGAAGGTGGTGACGGAATGGGAGGGATGAAACTGGAGATAAAAAGGGTAAGTGGAGGCGTGGCTGAGGGCGCTACAAGGTAAGTGATGGCAAGAGGGGAAGCACATGGGGCAAGCTGGTGCTCTGTGTGTGCGACATCTGGGTAAGGGTGGAGGGGGGATAGTGGGTGATATAACGAACTAGAAAACGGATACGAATTAGAGAAAACGCACACACACGCGAGGCAGGACTAATCTAAGAGTCACGAGAACGGAAAAGGATAATGCAGTTAGATGTTTTGTGGCGGTAACAGCGTAAAACGAAACATAAGGTTAAGGAAAAAGATAAATATAAGATACGAGGGAAATCTGGGAACGCGCTAGAGGAAAGAACAAGTAAAGAAAAATACCGTAATTGGGGTGGAATGAGAAAACTTTTTCCCCCCTATTCGTTGTTCTCGCATGAGCAAGGTAGCGCCAGGTAAAAGACGAAATTAAAGCCTCATTTGCCCACTTCCACGCGAAGTGTCATGCAGGCAAGCGCCACCGAAAACCAGGGCCTCCGTCCACATAAAAGACCCAAAGACCAATTACGTGGTTTCCACGGACCACCTCATGAGCTTAATTCCGGCCATTGACAGCACGCCCCCTCCTGTAATTTACCAATTAACCTTCGCATCGCTATTACCATTGAGTGGCGGGCGATCCGTACAGCAAGAACAGCTGCAGAGCATGAGTGGAGCATCTCAGTTCCTCAAACGGCATAAAATAAGGCAATAGTAAGTAGTCTATCAGGGAAAATGAGATATAAAAGTTATCAAAACACGTGAACAAATCTACAGAATGACTCCCCAGCATCAAGATTGTCATTATCCTAAAATATTCTCCTCGAAATATACCAGTGACACCCATGACTGAGCGTAGCCAAAATGGCGCCGGATGTCAACAAGCAAAACAACGTAATGTGCAGCCATGTGCAACACCAACCAACCACAGCAGACGACTCTCATTGGCTTTTCCTACCTAGTCCTGACTTGAGAAAGGTCACAGTGAGGTTACAGCAGGTCAGTCCTGACTTGAGAAAGGTCACAGTGAGGTTACAGCAGGTCATCACCCAGGGATTAGAAGACCTCCACCTGACCTAACCCATCAACCGTGGATCAGGTCACAGAGAAAACGCTCACAGTTTAAATCGAATCTTTTTAAATGTGCTTATGATTCAACAGGATTTGACATCTCAGTAAAAAGTTTGCATTTATAATGGTGGCAGTTTTTCCCTCAATATATAGTGATGGCAAAAATGAAGCTATATGTTAAAATTTGGCATCAATACACCAGCAGCTACTAACGGTAAATATCTTAAACGCGTATTGAGTCAAGTTCTGCCAGTCAGGCCAAGATAAAAACACTATCACAATCCTTATTAAGAATTTAATACACGCTCCTGGTCACAACCTTTAAGAATTTAAACTATCTTGAATAAGAACCATTTTTTTTTTTTTTACCGGTTTGTTACAAGTCTTTCACACATGGGGACGTCCAACGTCACACCTTAACGATGGTTCTGACCTGTGAAAAGCTTCTCATGGGTTAGGTAAGGTGGGACCCGCCGACCCCTGGATGACCTGATATGACCTCACTCCGTCCGTCTACCGTTCATACGTACCGTGTCGATGCTTTGAAAATGTAATATTCAAATGGTTCACAAATTTTCTTTTCCTGTGGTTTCTGGTTCATATCTTATACTGTGACTGTGGTTTATATATATATATATATATATATATATATATATATATATATATATATATATATATATATATATATATATATTCTAAATTTTATTTAAAGCCATACCAGGTGTACGACCCACTCTTTCATTTCCACTACATTTTTTTCTCCCCTCCCTTTTAAGGAAGGTTGGTGCGTATTTTCACCCCGCCAGTTCAGGTTGCATTATAGACATTATTTCAGACTGGTTTATATGCCTGTAAACTGGGATTCCACAGTGGTGCACCATATGTAACTGTCTCATCTACTTTGTATATGTTCTCTGAAACTCGAGTTACGAACCCGTCTCTTATCCTTGCGTTAGCTAATAAACCATAAACTGTTGTAACAATACCCTTAATGTGTTTATCAATAAATGATATACATTTATGCATCAACTGCCTAATTTATTCATTATTCAAGATTCCCTTGAACTCTCCCTAAAATACGTCTCCTACAGTCTTTCTATGCCAGTTCGCATTAATACATAAAGCTTATTATAACTTTATCGTTCCCTTTTTCTAGCTGTGTGTGTGTGTGTGTGTGTGTGTGTGTGTGTGTGTGTGTGTGTGGAAAAACACAGTGCTATATCCATACAACAATTGCTCAAGTGTAACACAAACACCTCACAAGATGGTGACGAAACTATCAAGAATCCAAAGCCACTGCCTGTTTAACCTACTGATTGTAATGTCGCAATCTTTCCACCACTGTAAACCCGCTACTTACCACTTGATGAAAGATTCCACTTGGGAAGTCATGATATCCCGCTTAAATGAGCCCCTGCGCGAGGAGTGGATTATAGCCATCGTGTATAAGGTCCATATAAACGGTACATAACGCAACAGGCTGCCAACCAACCACATGTAACGGACTTGAATCTCGGCCCAACCGTCACCAACATCCACTTATAACGTAACTACCATTTATATGCACCATTTATGTACAATTATTTCAAGCAATCACTCGTACTATACTTTCTTTTTCAGTATCACATAAAAACCAGTGGTCAATTACGATTACACACATCACATCTCCCGACTGAACACTTCAATGTTACGGTTACGTAACGACTTGCCGTACAACGTAATGTAAATACGGATACGCAGACGCACCAGAGAGGCAAGCATTACACGGGGTTTGGAGGTGGACTGATGAGTACTGGGCCCAGCAAAGTGTTGATGCTGGAGAAAAAAACTGCCTCCCGCCACCACCGCTGCTCCTGCTGCTGCTCTGACTCACACTGCGTTCGAACACACACTCCTGGCTACCGCCGCCGAGCGTCTGTCTCGTGAATCCATTGTTCCATTTCACAATAGATTTCTCTGTCATAAGACAAGATTCATGGAGACCGCTCATTTTTTTCCTTCTTCTTTCCCCTTTAACAGATCCATCTTATATGACCAAATGCGCAACGAAATGAATATAAGACGAGTTTGTTATGGGTCAACGTAGCAGACGAACTCAAGACGTTATAACCAACCATAACAAGATAGTTTAGCACATTCGTTGTCTGTAAGTTTGTTTATATCTTCGCTATACATTACATATATATGTCTAAAGGGAGAGGAAAACAAATACAGAATATATCATGAAAGCACACAAGCATTAGAGCAATTTCCGCTACAGTAGTAGTCTTACAGGAACACCGGGTTGAGTCACGCAGTCGATGAACTGATCTAGTGCGGAGGGAACGTCTACCTCTCAAAATCGACCTTGTACTATCAGGTACTCAACGACCCCCCTCCCCCCACTCAAAAGGATCGCGCTCATGTTACTAAATCACTCGGTTATGAATACGTACATGTGTGTGTGTGTGTGTGTGTGTGTGTGTGTGAGAGAGAGAGAGAGAGAGAGAGAGAGAGAGAGAGAGAGGTTGGATCGCGTGTTAGAGTCAACCCCAAAGATTAATTTCAATGTGTGTCTCTGCCATCACCATGATATCCCAAAAGTCTTGATCATGACCCTGGGGAAACACGTTTCCAGCCATCGCCCGCGCCTTGGGTATGGCACTCTGACATTATGATACGGTGCTCCAAATATCAATTCTCACAGCAAATTACTGATCGACTGAGACGTGGAACTGGGCGACCCCACCATTCGCTTTCTAAGAGAATTGAAATTCCGACGAACTGGTGGAAAGTGAGACAAGATCGTTGGCCTCGGCCATACGTACGTGAGGTGTTCCTTCCTCCACGGAGACAGACACGCAGGTACACACCCACACAGACACACACACACGAACCAACGGACTGTCATAAATAACTGGTACGTGATGGTTGTACACAGGAAAGTTGCGTCTGTAGTCAAGGGCGGTGGAGACCCGCGGTCAGGCAAGCCCGTCACCACACCTAGCCTAGCTGGGAAACAAACATGAACTGGAATAACACGCGTTTGTAACCACCAAGCTATGTTATGCTACGTTTTTCACTGCGCTATGTTATGTTACCAGACACTCACGCGTTTGTAACCACCACGCTACGTTATGTTACGTTTTTCAATACGCTATATTATGTTACCACAGGCTATGTTAATTCCACTTCCCCCTGTACGTGCAAACTTAAAGGTCCTCTGCTCTATTGATATGCGGGTGGACACAACGTATGATCACCGGAATCTATATACATCAAAAGTCTGGTCGGTGAGCGGCCATGCCCAGCCAGTCTGCCAGCAAAAACTCAAAACACTTAGGGAATACAGACAAGACTGGACAAAAAAGGTGTACGAGGAATGCTTAAGACGTGTTTCCGTTTTGCGATCTTAAGAAACAACAAATCCCTTTTACCATTTAAGCCCAACTTGGCGCAAGCATACTTAAGTATAAAACAGCTGCTGGTAATATAAACCCCAATAGCTCTTAGAATCCAAATAAAAGTGTAAAATAAGAAAAGATGAACTGCAGTCAGTAAAAGACACGACCAACCCCACACACACACACAGAGTGCTAACAAAGAAGCGAAAGCTCGTAAATCTGAGCCACCAGCTAACGTAGTCGCAAACACACACACATACACACACTACGGACAAAGAAATTTGCAGACTCTTACCGTGATTATTATTAACTATTTTTAGCGGAGGGGGAAGAAAGTTCTCTTACCAGCAGCCCCGGCAACTATCGGTAAACCAGACCCTGTCTGGACGATATACATCGAAGTGGTTACTGCTCCCTAAGGCTCGATCTAAGATTATCTTCCACACGTTTAATGAGGCTACGATAAAGTATGTTGATCACATGTTCGCCATCATGAAAGACCACCAATTACTAACCATAATTCTTTAAAATATCCTCTAACATACACACACACACATAGAGCGCAAACTCTACATCAAGGAATACCTCCTATAATAGCCAAGGTAAACCACTAGCAAATGCTAGCAATGTCCACAGACGTGACTGCCGATCGTCTCAACCAGGAAGGTTTTGACTACGCTATGCTCGGGGGAACACCTACCCGGCGGGGCGTACTTCCACAATACCATTCTCAGCTCATCTGGGACTTCACTGTACTCCATCTTGTCTTCTTCAAAGAAAAATTTACTTGTTTTACACAATAAATATAAAAATCAACACCATATCGTTTAGTCGTTCATTATCAAATAAGCCCAAGCGCTTACGGTGAAGAAACAATCAAAAGTATAGCGTTATTCTGTTCAAATTGAAATCTCTTATTTCACGGCAAATTCGCCCTTCAAGCTGGATCAACAGTGACTGGAAGATGAGAGACAGTCTGTTGTCTCCTTCAGTTATAATGGCCTGTAGTTTCCCTCCACCTTCAGCTCCACAACACTCGTAATGACTAACTGGTCTTGAAGACAACGGACAATCAACCTTAACTGTGTCTGGCCTGACTGTTTTGGAGCTACGATTTACCTGAGCGTTGTTACAGAACAAATAAGTAAAGGAAAGTTTAACTGTTAGGTTCCATGAGTTACGAAAGTTTTAAAGTCGGAACTACGTGTTACCAGAAAGTTCTATCATGGCTACGAGTTAAGAAAAAAAAATCCATTGTCACATCTGTTACCAGAAAGTTTTGGTCGTGGCTACGAGTTAAAAAGTTTTATTGCCAAATCTATGTTACTAAAAAGTTTTAGTCAATATTGCGTTACCTGATTTATCGGTCAGGACAACCAATAATCAGAAAGTTTAAAATTTAATAAAAAAAAGTTACTAAATTCACTGTTACAGCATTACCAGAAAGTTTCAGCGTTACGGCTATGTGTTACTAGTTTCTCTGTCCAAACTTCGCGTTACCAGTCTCTAAAGTCACCGTCTTAATACGTCGCCAGGGCGGCGGCCATCTGGGTAACAGTATTATGAAGCCTGACATATAAAACCCACTCCCGCGCGACCCTACCACCCACCCAAGGGGTACAGCTGCCGGCCAAGCCTAGCTCTCCCTCCCTCACCCGCGCCGGCCACCCTCCTCCGCATGCACGTCCATCCACCACCTCAACCTACCCATTACCCACTGCCCCGCGGGGGATATGACTTATCTCTACACTATTTCCTGGGTGAGGATGAGGGAGGGAGGGCTGGTTGTTGCTGTCGATCATTCTAGGTTAGCGAGGGGCCCCGGATGTGTCATTATACAAATAGGAAGATGATGTTCCCTTCTATACCGCCTGTGTCTATTGTCGGTCCTCCTCTCTTTGTTTACCTCTCTCTCTCTCTCTCTCTCTCTCTCTCTCTCTCTCTCTCTCTCTCTCTCTCTCTCTCTCTCTCTCTCTCTAGCGACAGGCGCGCGAGCTGAGCCTGATTCATCCGCCCCAACCCACATTTATCTACCTCCGCTGACCTTTCTCTGCCCTGCCAGATGACCCGATCATCCAACACCTGCGCAGTAAGCCGGCGCAGGTGACATCCGTACAGGAAACATCCCACATAGCGCCTTCATCACGCAACCATCGCTCGCTCCCTTTTGTCAACTTTTCAACTCCTGTACAGTGAAGCTGAGTACCTTTTCCGGGTACGTAGCGAAAATATGTCCAGTAACGGATCTGTTTATTTATTTACTTTTTTTTGCAAATTTAAATGCATACGAGAAAGATTGGTGTCTACTTTCCCTTGTCTACTCTTTTTTTTTCCCTTTCAGAATTCTCTATATTTCGAAGATTATTTTTCTTGATCTTAAAGAACGCCCTTTTATTTTGACCACTAACATAACCTAACCTAACCTAATCTAACCACTTAGAACCACTGCACTATATATGGCCTTTGACCCCCTTAGAAAGTTAACTATATAGCGAACTTTCTACTTAGTATCTGGTGTACCAGTTCAGCCCATGTCTCATATACCGGTCAAGTGACACCATTGACCGTACACAATCGTTCACAGGCATCTTAGTGCACACACACACACACACACATACACACGCGCGCGCGCGCGCGACCCAAACTACAGTTTGGGACAAAGAAAAAAAAACCAGTTATACAGTCACAATCACAAGCAGAGTTATTTACCATCATCACAAAGAAAACGTTAACTAGCAGATGCAGGACATGCCTCATATGAAGCAAGTAGAAGCAGGATATTCACTAAATCAAGCAAACCATTATATCAGTAGCAGGATATTCATCAAATCAAGCAGAAATTTCAACATCAAGAGCTGGCACAAAGAGAAAATTCCCCGTCAAGCACAACGCACTATATGGAAAACATTTATTATTACGAACATTCACTGTAACAAGCAGAATATTCACCATATCAAACAGCATTCACAATAACAAGCAGAAGATTCACTATAACAGGCAGAATATTCACCATATCAAGCAGCATTCACAAAAACAAGCAGAATATTCACACCAAACAGCATTCACAATAGCAAGCAGAGTATTCACCACATCAAACAGCATTCACAATAACAAGCATAACACTTACTATATCACACAGGACATTCACTAGATCAAAAGGAACATTAACTAACACTAAGGGAGAATACACAAGAGAACAGGAATATTCACCCCAAGGAGCAAGTATATAATCATCAGGAAAACATTGACTTTGAGATGTATGTTAGGAAAGTCAAAAGAATACTGCCAAGGAGCAAGAAATCCTCTTTCTTAAGTTTACTAGCAACTGTAATGGTGCAAAAAATCGTGTTATCTCCAAAAGAGTGTGGTTTCTTGGATACGACAACACTTAATATTTTATATACTATATATTCCTTTAAATAAAACAAATAACCTCGTATCTCCGGGATCACTTAAGCCTCCCAGGCAGAACTACTATAAAGTCATGGTTTGCAAGACACGAAGACGTCATCATTTCTTTATATAAAAGAATAAAACACACTTTTTTCACAGACGTGAAGAGCAACACCGACTAGTCCGGACTTTACCTCAGTACCCCATGGTAGGACCCTATCAACTCCAATATACGACATATGATACAGGCATTTTGCCAAACTTCCATATCAATAATATGTAAAAATCAGTCAAAAATCAATGCGGCCGGAAATGTAAACAATTAAATATATGATAAACATCAATACATTAATAAACGACTTAATATATCATCCAGGACACTCCGTTCTTGTAAAACCCAACTGGAAAGTGACTCAGAAAACGGAGGCTTACTTGCTAGTTTTAAGGGGGTAACTACGTTCCATCGAAGGTAACACGCTGAGAAACGCAATCCCAAGAATAAAAAGGGCATCCTGATGTACAGTGTGTGTGTGTGTGTGTGTGTGTGTGTGTGTGTGTGTGTGTTCGCCTATACTCCAGAGCTCACACGAACTGAAAAGCAAAAAGTGCAACTGCTGCAATTTTCCTCCACATTTTACCTAGCAATGTTCATCCCTGGACCCACGAATTTAACAGGATGTAGTCCATCTCAAAGCACCTCATTAAGTATACCACTCCTCCCCTCACAGTGCAAATAGCACTGTATACCACCGATGGACACAATGACCTTTATACATCAACATTTACAGAGGCGTTACGTCTTTATCACGAGAGTGCTACATTCAGTAGTTACTTCGGGACAGAAGTTTCGTATAAAACATGAAATGGTACAAGTCTTGACCTCAACCAGGTCAAAAATTAGTGACAGTGACATGGGCATACCAGCTCGGGGAGCTGCTAGCTCTTAGGTTAATATGGGCAAAATATGAACCAGATATACCTTACCATGACAACAATAACAAAACCTCCATATGTGTTGTCAGGAGGAAGTTGTAGTTGAACAGAAAGTTATCATGAACAGATTCAGAGGTAAACACTAGTCAACCCACAGTCCGTTTTCACCCCAAGGTCTACACTTTAGTGACGATAAAACAGGAATATTTATGGGTACTTCTGAATAAAATCATAAGTGAATATTTCAATACAATCTTAACTTTACAATAAAATTATGTGAATATTTCACAATCTTAACTTTACAGTAAAATCATAAGTGAATATTTCAAGAGAATCTTAACTTTACCGTCTCATTCTACGTCGGCATTGCAGACGGGGACTTTAGAAAAGGCATGAACCCTCCCTACGTATTTGTTGTGTCTATGTCGAGGATGAGGAATTCAAGCCGTGTACAGATGGGAGGAGCGAAGGCCCACCTTAATACCGGAGCCACAGTGTTATACACTGGCAACATTGTCTTTCAACTCAAAAGAAAAGGTTTCAAACCTCTTTAGCGTGACTTTAAAAATGCTCTTTTTTTCGTGACGTAATTTATCTGCACGGAAGGAGCACTGACTGGACTAAGATACCATCATTTATTTAAATGATTTTTGCCTAATTAAGCTTTCTATGTCATTCCCAGTTATATCAAATCTTGATCACAGCAGAGAACTTTTTAAACTCAAAATTTCTCAGATATTTAGAAATCAAAACGGGCAATTAAGGTTAACTAAGGGGGTTTAATGTTTCTCATACTCTGAAATAAATACTATCATGTATGCTTTGCACTCACACTACATAGATTTCTTTAAAACAATCATAATATATTTCCTAACAGATTTCGAGGAGAAACAAAAATGCTAAGAATATGTTCTGGAGAACGTATCTGTACTAACACATCACAGATCACACTTATATGAGTGTGACCAACATACTGTATCTAGATATCACCTTACAAGTCTTGGACCTACAGCCATCGCTTGTGGAGTCCAGCTGATATGATAGAGTTGATAGAGATGCTCTGTGGAAGGTATTAAGAATATATGGTGTGGGAGGCAAGTTGTTAGAAGCAGTGAAAAGTTTTTATCGAGGATGTAAGGCATGTGTACGTGTAGGAAGAGAGGAAAGTGATTGGTTCTCAGTGAATGTAGGTTTGCGGCAGGGGTGTGTGATGTCTCCATGGTTGTTTAATTTGTTTATGGATGGGGTTGTTAGGGAGGTAAATGCAAGAGTCCTGGAAAGAGGGGCAAGTATGAAGTCTGTTGGGGATGAGAGAGCTTGGGAAGTGAGTCAGTTGTTGTGCGCTGATGATACAGCGCTGGTGGCTGATTCATGTGAGAAACTGCAGAAGCTGGTGACTGAGTTTGGTAAAGTGTGTGGAAGAAGAAAGTTAAGAGTAAATGTGAATAAGAGCAAGGTTATTAGGTACAGTAGGGTTGAGGGTCAAGTCAATTGGGAGGTGAGTTTGAATGGAGAAAAACTGGAGGAAGTGAAGTGTTTTAGATATCTGGGAGTGGATCTGTCAGCGGATGGAACCATGGAAGCGGAAGTGGATCATAGGGTGGGGGAGGGGGCGAAAATTTTGGGAGCCTTGAAAAATGTGTGGAAGTCGAGAACATTATCTCGGAAAGCAAAAATGGGTATGTTTGAAGGAATAGTGGTTCCAACAATGTTGTATGGTTGCGAGGCGTGGGCTATGGATAGAGTTGTGCGCAGGAGGATGGATGTGCTGGAAATGAGATGTTTGAGGACAATGTGTGGTGTGAGGTGGTTTGATCGAGTAAGTAACGTAAGGGTAAGAGAGATGTGTGGAAATAAAAAGAGCGTGGTTGAGAGAGCAGAAGAGGGTGTTTTGAAATGGTTTGGGCACATGGAGAGAATGAGTGAGGAAAGATTGACCAAGAGGATATATGTGTCGGAGGTGGAGGGAACGAGGAGAAGAGGGAGACCAAATTGGAGGTGGAAAGATGGAGTGAAAAAGATTTTGTGTGATCGGGGCCTGAACATGCAGGAGGGTGAAAGGAGGGCAAGGAATAGAGTGAATTGGAGCGATGTGGTATACAGGGGTTGACGTGCTGTCAGTGGATTGAATCAAGGCATGTGAAGCGTCTGGGGTAAACCATGGAAAGCTGTGTAGGTATGTATATTTGCGTGTGTGGACGTGTGTATGTACGTGTGTATGGGGGTTGGGCCATTTCTTTCGTCTGTTAAAAAAAAAAAAAAAAAAAAAAATAAAAGAAAATGTGTGAAGGAAAGAAAACAGGATCTTATTGCCAGAAGATACGAAACAGGACTGTGCTATACGGGGGGAGACAAGAGAATTGGAACAGGAAATGCCATAAGATACATCATGGTCTGTAGGGGAGATGAGAGACAAGCAATGTACCTTTAAGACAAATACATCGAATGACAAAAGAAAATGTTGTTTTTATGTGATGTTTGCATAACAATGTTACTCTAAGAAACTTGCCCTAATCAAGGAAAAGCCTTTTTCAAAAAGGGCACACTGTATCTCTAAACCTCACTTAAAAAGGGTACACTTGGCAACTTTAAGGACAACTTTAAAAAAGGCACACTATATCTCTACACCTCACTTAAAAAAAAGGGGACACTTGAAAACTCCGTTTCTCTCAACTTCTCTTCAAAAAAGACAGGTACTTTATCTCTCTCTCTCTCTCTCTCTCTCTCTCTCTCTCTCTCTCTCTCTCTCTCTCTCTCTCTCTCTCTTTCTGTGTGTGTGTGTGTGTGTGTGTGTGTGTGTGTGTGTGTGTGTGTGTGTGTGTGTGTGTGTGTGTGTCCGAAGACCATACTCACAGTGGGATCTGTGTGGTGATGCTGATGGGGGCGCCCACGCTGGTGTCCGTCTCCGTGTCGCTCACGTCCATCCACTCGTCTGAGGTCTCGCTCTTCCCTTCCGTTGGGGAGAGTGAGGGAGAAGGCGCCCCCTCCCCAGGCAGGAGCACAGACTCTCCCCCCACCAGGGTCAGAGGGGGGACGGGAGCTCCTGTGCACGATAACAGATAAGAACAGAAGTAGCACAGGTATAGCACAAGTATACATTGAAGTGTAATTCAAAGGTAAGTTATGGATTATATTAAGTATACATTTAAATGGAATCTAAACGTAAGTTATGGATTATATCAAGTATACATTTCAATGGAATCCAAAGATATGTTATGGATTATATTAAGAATACATTTCAATGGAATCTAAAGGTAAGTTATGGATTATATTAAGTATACATTTCAATGGAATCTAAAGGTAAGCTATGGATTATAAGTATACATTTATATGGAACCCAAAGGTAAGTTATGGATTATATTAAGTATACATTTCAATGGAATCCAACGGTAAGTTATGGATTATATTAAGTATACATTGAAATGGAATCCACAGGTATGTTATGGATTATATTAAGTATACATTGAAATGGAATCAAAAGGTAAGTTATGGATTATGTTAATATACATTTAAATGGAACCCAAAGGTAAGTTATGGATTATATTAAGTATACATTTCAATGGAATCTAAAGGTAAGTTATGGAATATATTAAGTATACATTTAAATGGAATCTAAAGGTAACTTATGAATTACATTAATATACATTTAAATGGAATCTAAAGGTAACTTATGGATTATATTAAGTATACATCTGAATGGAATCTAAAGGTAAGTTATGGATTATATTAAGTATACATCTGAATGGAATGTAAAGGTAAGTTATGAATTAAGCATACGTTTAAATGGAATCTAACGGTATCTCATGGATTACATTGAAATGAAAATGAGGTTATGTTGGAAATGCTGTTTCAACACATTTCCCATGCTTTAGAACAGTTATACACTATACTGTGCTGAATCAAATGAATAAAACCTAATTATCAGCGTCATTACGAAGCCATAACCATCTACAAGCATCAACTACACGAGACTAGGAGGGGAGGAATCTTGTGCTTGGAGTTACTGCACTGAAACACTGTGTGTGTGTGTGTGTGTGTGTGTGTGTGTGTGTGTGTGTGTGTGTGTGTGTGTGTGTGTGTGTGTGTGCCTGTAGCCACTTATCATCGGCTCGGTAAGCAATAGGAAGAGAGAAAAGTCAGGTGGAGAACTGGTCACCTTAACATCCTATATACATCTGGGATTGTTATGAGAGTGTCTGTTAAAATCCAATATACATCTGGGATTGCTATAAGAGCATCCATTAAAATCCTACATACGTCTGGGATTCCTTTAAGAGCATCTGTTAAAATCCTATATACATCTGGGATTGCTATAATAAATCAAGTTTAACACTCTGTCAACAATAAATGTCAAGGTGTTTGAGACATTAAAGTGCTTCAGATACTATAGTCCTTAAGATACAATCAGCCAGAGACCATCTAAAGGACTGGACTGAAGAAATCAGATATCACAACTCACCATAAACCCTTGTGAGGGTTGTCGACCCCGGAGTACTGGGTGTTGTGGGGGTTGTTGGCAAAGTGGTGGCTTGGAGAGGCAAAGTGGATTCTATAGTTCCTCCAATACGGGTCAGTTTATAAGAAAACACTTCGTGAACGCCATCCTCAGAGTCATCTGTCAAAAGGTATACAATACAATTGAAGGTGGCACTTACAACATCGAACTCAAAACAATGCATGAGTACAATACCAAGTCTATTTATCCTCACGACTAGTAGATGTTAGAAGAAAACCAAATTCTCTATTTCTGAAATGATGCAATTTTAATGAATGTTTTTATCTATAAGAAAATTTAATGATGAAAGTAAAAGGATTCAGAACTTTTCCACACGACAGGAAAAGGCTTTTCAAGACCTTTCACAAATGCGTGTTTAAAATTCCCTCCCGAAGGCCTCTCTTAACTCTTGACAACACACTGTGGCCTACGAGACGCCCACCAGGGCAGCCCTAACTCACGAAGACGATCGATCATTGGCTGAAACTTGGCATTAGAATACTTCCAAGACGCAACACAAACACACATCAGGAACCCACCTTGGCTACCGTCGGAGGAGCCGTCCTCACGCGCGTCCTTATCGTTATCAAGGGCTTCTGTTGGCTCCAGGACGGCGGCGGGTGCAAGGCCCTCCGTCTCAGGCACTTCCTCTATGCTGCTGACGAGGGGCCGGCCCGGCGAGGAGACCCCTGGCGGGTACACAGGCTCGTAGGAATGCGAGTTCTGCGAGGCGTTGTACATCGATATCTCGTCGTACATGTAGCTGATGGAGTCCAGCTGATCCTCCATCACCACGGCGAACTGGGCCGTCACAACCCCGCCGTCGCAGTCGTCGTACTGGCTCGAGTCTGAGCGCGGGGGATTGACGGGGTCGTAACCTTCTGAGGGAGGCCTGATCGTGTCATAGCCGACCGTAGAGGGCGCTCGAATATCATCGTAGCCGCAGGATGACGGGGCCCTTATGTCGTCGTAGCTGACAGCGCTGACGGCGGCAATGTCATCATAGGCTAGAGTCTGGGTGTCCTCAGTCCCCTGCTGTAGCTCAGCATAGTTGTGTCCCTCAGGGGTCATGTCCTTGACCTTGCTGGATGGCATTATCTTCCCATACCTGTCCATTCGACCGTAAGGTCTCACGCCAATCAGTCGCGTAAAGGGCGAGCGCTCAGGCTCCGCTTCTTCTGGAATCATTTCTCTCATATCTGAAACGTCTGAAGACGCTGGTGCCTGGCCTCCGTCGCTCCAGAGGAACGAGGAGTTGGGCCTGATGCCTCGTCCTTTCAGTTTCTCTCGATTTCGTTGGAGTTTCTCGAGATTCGGGGCGTAGAGGTTTTCATAAATATTCTCCGTCTCGTTACTGCTGTCACTATCGCCATTGGACCTGTCCGAGACTGGCGACATGTTGGAGGCTTCCTTCAGCTCGGGTGCAGCGTCTGAAATCGACTCCGTGGGGAGGGCAGGAATGGGCGTCTTAGGAGGGGGTGGTAACGGCGTGGTGGCGGACGAGGGAGGTGAAGGAATGGGAGTCTTTGGTGGAGGCGGTAAAGTCATCGACTTCATCGTATACGTCAGAGTTTCTGGAGTTTGTGGTCTGTCATAAATACTATCTGTATCAAAGGTGAACACCCTGCTCTCCGATTTCTCCCTCAAGGTGTGAGGCAGAGTGAGACTGCTGTTGGGCAGACCCTGAGCGAGAGACTGGAGGCCCTTGGGAGAGTCCTTGGCCTCCGCTGCTGCCAACTCCTGGGCTTCCCTTGCTGCCTCGGCCTCCTCTTGCACGATCTGTTCCAGAACTTTGTCTTTGTGTTTCTTTCGGTCTCTACTGCGCGATCTCGATCGTATACTCCACTTGCCATACGCAACATCCTCCTTATCTTCTTTCTTCTTATTCTTCCCTTCCTTCTTGGACTCCTCTGAATTCTTCTTCTCCTCCTCCTTCTTCTTATCCTCCTCCTTGGCCTTTTCTCTGTTTCTCTTCCGCTCTTGGCTCTTCTCTCGGAGTTTCTTGAGAATGAACCTCTCGTAGGTACTGCCTTCTCTCTCTTTACCCTCCTTCTTGGGAGACTCACTTTTATCGTCACCATCCCCGTCTTCTCCTGTCACTTTCTCTTCGTCGTTCGTACCTTGGTCTTTATCATCCTTCTTCTTGTCCCTCCCTCTCTCTCTCGACCTGCCTCGTCTATACCACTTCTCTCGATCAGCCGACGGAGATCTGTTTCTTCTTTCTCTCTCCCGTTCTTCCTTGCGCTCTGCATCCTTCTCTTTGGTCTTCTTGACGGTATTTTTCACTGCAGTCTTGACAGCAGTGTAAATCCGGCTTTCATGTGCCTTGCCAGTCCTCTTGGATTTGGCGTCGGAACACACTGAACTGACTTCCGAGTGAGTGTCGTCGAGAACGCTGCTGCTAACAGACCTGGAATCAGCCTCGATGTTCTTCTCATCCAACTCATCTTCAGTTTTGTCCTCGGGATCTCTGACACACGCGGCTGCCACACTTCCCTCCTCAGCTTCTGCAACACTGGCTATGACTTTATCTCTACATTTATCAAGAACTTGGATTTCGGATTCTGTCGTACTGGCAACGCTTTTGCTCTCGGACTCCAAAAGGTCAACAATTCCTTTCTCTTCCGTTTCCAAGACGTCGGCAGCATTCTTCTCCTCTTGCTCTGAACACAGCCTACTGGATGCCTTTTCCTGCTCTTTGTCTTTCTCCTCAAAATCCTCAATGCTTGTTCCTGGTTCAAGCGACACACTCTCAACGGCCTTGAGAGCCACGGCACTATCCTCACTCTGGAAAGTGTCTGTTGATATGACGGTCTCGATCGAGGAATTTTCTGTCACTGGTGAGTGATGGTAGTCTGGCAGGGAAGAGGTGGTGAAGGAGTTACCATGAAGGTTGGGAGACCCTGCCCCCGAGAGCCGATCTCCTTCTGTCGAGATGCCAGAATCCATGGAGTCAGACTTGCCGTGCCTCTCGGGCAGAGGCAACACCAGGTCATTATCCAGGAGCTGATGAGGCGGTTTCTCCGAAGTCGCTGTTGCACTGTTTCTGTGGTGGTTTTCGAGTGAATTAGTTCTCTTTGGTATCGTGGAGTTAGAGGTGGTAGCGCCACTAGAAACTGGAACACAATCGCCCACAGAGGAATAAACGTCTCGGTTCATTTGAGACGACCCATCCTCTAAACTATTATCTCTTGGCGTCGTCGCAGGAGGACACGGCGAGGGCAGCCGACTTCTGTATTTCTCTTCATCCGTTGACTCGCCATCGTTGTCAACGACATCGTCCTCAGAATCATCTGTCTCGCCCTTAAACTTCCCAGAGGACAGAGCCGTCTTGATCTTCTCACACACCTTCTCCTCGTCCGTCTTGTTGTCGCCCAGTTTTTCAAGTGTGGGACTGTTCTTTGGAATGGACGGCTTTTTGGACGAGGCTGAGGCATCTTTTTTGTTACTTTTCCTGACATTGGAAATAGTTAGGTCTCCTCTGCGTTCCTCTCTGTTCTTCTCCTCCTTCTTGCTCTTCTCGTTCATAACGGGAGCGCCTTCTGATTTATTCTCCTTGTTGTTTGGATCAATCCGTCCTAACTTTGTTCTGTTCTTAAACCTAGTGCTTGCTCTTGGGCTCGTGGTAACCCGCGTCTTGTGAACAGCGACGTGACTAAAAGGCAGTTCAGATTTTGCGATTGGATTCCCTGCTTGGTTTTGGGAGATGATTGTGTTGAATTTATTTGCTAATGTCGCCACAGTGCTTGGCTTAATGGTTACGCTTAATCTATACTCGGCTTTTCGAGCATTCTTCAAATCTAATCTCCCATTCTTAGAGTCCTTCCTCCGGAGCTTGACAGCCTGGCTCTTCACGAAGCTTTCGCCTTCCATCATCTTCGCTCTCGAGGCGAAAGTCAGGCTGCTTCTCCGGCCTATCCGCGGCCCAGTCTTGAAGCTCTCCGACCTCTTGACTGGATTCACCTTGAGTGAGGGTTCGGAATCCTTCCTCGCCTTGTACGCAGCGGCCTCGATCTTCTTCACAACAGGGGCTTTCTCCACTGGGGATTCATGGACGTGGGACTGTGTGGGCAAGTCGTCCAAATCTTCCTCCTTCACTATGTCTGGCTTGGAATTCTTTCTCTTGTTTACTTTGGCATACTCGGGGATGAATTTGTCATCCAGTGTCATGGAAGTGTTCGTCACCGGAGAGGATGGTAGGGCTAGGGAGGACGTTGATGTGGAGAGCGAGGAAGACGTGGAGGACGACGGACTGGCTGTGTCTCTCCTCTTCCTCTGGGATGCTCTGAAGGACGACTTGATGCCCGTGCGGGTGAACCTGGAGGAGCCAAGCCTGCCTCTCCTGGTGAGCTCTGGCGTCTTCACCACAGTGATGTTCAGCTTTGCTTTCACGTACTTGTTCGAGCTTATCGTGATGGAGTCCAGGTTCTTGCTCATGGGTTCTACTTTAGTCGTCGTCCCAGCACGATGACCACACATCAGGGGGTTCTTGTCTGGGGCCAGGTCTAACCCCGAGTCCTCCTTGATGCGATTCTGAAGTAGGATCTTTTTCACCCCGCTTTTCGCAGCGCACTTGGACTCCGCAGAGACGCTTCTGGTGAGTTTCTTGTCCTTCTCTCTTTCGCCACCGCTCCCAGCGTCACTGGCGTCTAGCGTGAACCTGGAGAAGGGCGAGGAGAAGCCCCTCCCTCCCAAACACCAGCTATTCTGGGTAGGGCTACTGGTATCCATACCAGGACTCTGTTCGCTGGTTGTGAAGTCAAATCCCTCGTAAGTGAGATTATTTACGTGGTTCTGGAATCTGGCCCGAACGGTGTCAAGGGTGCTGGACTTGCCCTGCGGGCAGAGCGGCGCGTTCTGCAGCAAAGTTCGCTCGGAGAGGTCCAGCGGGGCGCGCGCGGAGGGCTCTAACGTGTGGTAACGGAAGGCAGGTATGGGTGCCACAGAGGGCTGAAGGGTCTGGGACCGGGTGGTAGACGGGGGAGCCATGGCATGCTGTAAGGTTTGAGAGCGGAGGGCAGCCACCGGCAGTACGGAGGGCTGCAGTGTGTACGATCGGAATGCTGACACATTGGCCACGGTGGAGTTCGGGTCACAGTATGGGTGGCTGAGTCTCCCCGGCAGCGTCTCCACAGCACCGCCCGGGCCGTAGCGGTTGTGGAGGAAGGATTTTTGGTATGTCTGAGTTTTCTTCAGTGGCGATTCGTACTTGACGTCCCGCGGGGAGTGCAAGCGCGCGTACGTCCTGAAGTTCACGGAACCAACACCACCGCCACACTGGCCCGACTCGCCTACACCAATACTGTCTTCGGTCTCGACACTCGCGTCCGTAACCGCACTACCTGTCGCCGTCACATCACTACTCACATCGGTAACAACACAGACACTTTCACTCGGGTCTTTGGAGGGCAGCGCGGCTGCCTCTCTTTCTTTGGTAACCACTTGGGGAGCTTCTACCACTGGGGAGGGTCCTTGAGGCTGACTTTCAGCGTGGTCGGCGGTGGTGTTGGAGGTGGCAGACTCACTAGTCCCCTCGCTCTGGTCTTTCTTGACCTTTTCTTTTTCCTTTTCACTTTTCTTCGAACTCTTGTGCCCCAGGAGGTAAGGCATGAGGCCCCTCTTGCCCTTCTTAACCTTAGGGCTCGTCGTGGTGGTGGCGGCGGCGCCGGCGGCTTCGGTCGTCGCACCGTCGGCCGGCCTCGGAACCTCCCCCGCGTCGGACTCTCCATGGCTCTTGGAGGTCTTGGAGTCGCTGGATATCCTGGAGAACACCTTGGGGACCCTTGGGTTCTTCTTGCGACTGGTGGCTGACATGGCGGCCCCAGGGGAGAGGGTCGGCCAGCGTAGGGGTGTGGTAGAGGTGACGTGGTGGAGAGGGGGTGGGGGCGGTGCCGTGCGAGGCCTCACTCTCCGCCGCCCATGATCGTTCTCTGCAACACACAACATTCAGTCAGACAACACAGGAAACAAACTACACAATGAATCATCATGATTTACCAATGGCTTTTAAAAAATGAAAAAAAAGGGGCTTTAAATATCTCAGTACCTGATCGCCTGTCTTTTCCAGGAACGTATGTATAATGGCCTCATTCACACCCACCCACTCTGTAGCTGTAACGTATAACATTAACAAGAGCAAAGCCTATACCATCCACAGCCAACCCCCCACAAATTACTCCACGGTTTGCCCTGATTATTCTATTAACGCATCATCGACCCCCTTACACCACATTACTCCAATTCTTTCCATCCCTCCCTCACTTCTCGCTCAGTCCCACTCCTTTCCTACCTCAGCTTCCTACTCGCAGATCTGTGTGTGTGTGTGTGTGTGTGGCTCTCTTCACTCATCCTCTCCGTGTGTCTGAACCTCCATTCAACCAGGATGGCTCTTTCTACCACACTGCGACAGTGCCGCTTTTTACTCGAGAAACTCACCTCATGCCATAATGTTGTCCTGAAGAATCTTGATATCAAACATATCCACCCTCTCCCTTTCCTCTGCACTCAAGGCCCACGCATCACTGACAAGAGTATCAAAAACCTCAGACCCACTCATCTATTGGCCTTAGAGATGAACTCGCTTCCCACACACTTCTTAACGTATGGACGACCCCACCTCTCTCTCTCTCTCTCTCTCTCTCTCTCTCTCTCTCTCTCTCTCTCTCTCTCTCTCTCTCACCCTATACTGGTCTCTTCCCCGACGATTCCATCCACCAGGGCAATCACTCCTAGGTGCCTACAACACTGCAGTTTCTCTAAGTCACCTCTACTTAAACTCACACTCAGACCATCCTGCCTCACCTCTCTACTGTACCTCATCATCTTACGTTTTCTCCCATCAACTCTCAATTCTGTTCACACACTTTCCTATACTCTATTGCCAGGCTCTGCAACTGCCCTCTGGTGTCTGCTACTAAAGCCGCGACATCAGCATATACCAACCGACCAGACTCGCACACTCACCGCTACGCCAAAACGTCAAACTAACCAAGTGATGAGTCACGTGGGGGGATGACATCTGCCTAGAACACGACCACTTACATTTGTGATCCAGTTTGAAGTCAACAACTCCTCACAATAAGCGAAGACAGAATGACCGGAGTCCCATAACATGAAAGGAAGCTAGAGACTTATATTTCTCTCTTATGTCTCCCCTGATGATGTGATTATTACACGAAAACGCACTTGGGAACTTATCGTGTTTCATTTTCCCCCGTGGACTGATAGGAATATATATATATATATATATATATATATATATATATATATATATATATATATATATATATCCCTGGGGATAGGGGTTTAAGAATACTTCCCACGTATTCCCTGCGTGTCGTAGAAGGCGACTAAAAGGGGAGGGAGCGGGGGGCTGGAATTCCTCCCCTCTCGTTTTTTTTTTTTTAAATTTTCCAAAAAAGGAACAGAGGGGGGCCAGGTGAGGATATTCCAAAAAAGGCCCAGTCCTCTGTTCTTAGCGCTACCTCGCTAATGCGGGAAATGGCGAATAGTTTAAAAAAAAAAAAAAAAAAAAAAAAAAAAAATATATATATATATATATATATATATATATATATATATATATATATACATATATACACATCAGAGAAATGAATTTATGGATCAACTCATCAGGCGAAACTGAGAATGCTGACACCTTACAAATCAAAAATTTTGCGTGACAGTAAACTTGAGAGATGGAGCCCCGGCAGTGAAGACCTCCCTCCACGCACGGCACATAGAGAGCTGTGGGTACGGCTTGTGGGTAGAGGGCTGGGTTTTAGGCGCAATATCCGTGACTGAGAATGGACGTGGACGAATGAGGAAGTTCATCGTGTGATCCTGGCGCTACCTACCTACGCCGAAAACGGCGAACAAGTACCCTCTCTCTCTCTCTCTCTCTCTCTCTCTCTCTCTATATATATATATATATATATATATATATATATATATATATATATATATATATATATATATATATATATGAAATCCTCCTATGAAAACCTTACCTGTTACCCAACATGTCACCTTACCCTGCTACAAAAGAGTTGACAGACCCCCACCAACTCTTCCTAAGCCTGTAGCCAGTTCTACATATTTCTTAACCTCACTACATCTTATCATGTTAAATGGCAACAGCGCAAGGTGACATGGCAGGTCACGTAACGGGTGAGGTCGTGTCAAGGGAACATCTCAGACGTATGTATGTATCACTCGGTTCTCTGTTTCTGATGTCAAATCCTCATGTTCCCAAGAAATGTGGTTCTAGCCTTAATACTTCTTCACGAAAGTTATTTTACTTATATATATATATATATATATATATATATATATATATATATATATATATATATATATATATATATATATATATATATATTGTAACGCAGCTAGTGTCCACCATCCACAGATAGTCCATACAAAATCTTGTCCGAGGTGTTCCCTCACACCTTCATATGCTCTAGTTCAGCTCAAACAGGGCACGTCGCCCACCGTATACCATCTCACTCCCTATCAATTCCATCCCGCGCATGCCTCTCACCCTCCTGAATATTCAGGCCATGCGACCTCACAGCCTCTTCTACTTCATCTTTTCATCTCTCTCTCTCTCTCTCTCTCTCTCTCTCTCTCTCTCTCTCTCTCTCTCTCTCTCTCTCTCTCTCTCTCTCTCTCTCTCCACTTCATGCAACATGAGTGTCAAACTCTCCATAACACAGACGGTGATCACAAAGTGCTCACATACTCACGCGCGTATACATACGCCCACATGGCTTCCTTTTACTAAAGAAAACATTAATTGAAAAGTACTCACTATAATATATGGCTCATTTTCATCCATTTTTTCACAAACAAATCTATCCACGAGCGATTTTTTCGCGGTAGTTCATACTAACCTGGTCGCACAATTGTCAAGTTCATCTTTAACAAGCCTTGAACTTTTGACTGGTATGGGGAAGGTGCAACGCGCACATTCCTGACAATAATGAAGAACGATATGACACATCCCAATCGCACAGTCGCCAGAGAGACACTGCTGAGCCCGCCAAGCGGCGGCTCGATCCCCCCTAGCGGGAAGCCGCGTCACTAACCCAACCGTCATTAGCAGGTGACTTTCACTCTTACGCTGCCGGGCGGAAGGCATAACTTTCTTCTGAGGCGCTCCGTCGCCTGCATGTGAGGGGATGGTGTCACGTGAATGGTCAAAATGAGAAATTTCCTGGACCACACCAGCTTTCAAAACCCCAAACTGACATTACAGGAATATAATAATACTACAATATTATAAAACGCTTCTTGGGCGCCTTGTATGTTCTTCATTCAGATAAACGTCATAATTAATTGAAATGTAAACAGAAAAAATGATAAATGAGTGTTTACTATGCACCGCAAGGCTGTGAACATCTTCCAAATACCTGTACTCACGAGGCTGAAGCACACACGACAGTGCTGCACTGCATCTCGCCGAGCCACTGGCAGTGAAATGAGGAATTCATGCATCTACCAGTGAAACACAGGGATCTGCCGTATGCAAAGCGTGCAAAGCGACTCCTGAGGAATACAGACGAGTAAGAGTGATACAGACTTGC